>NC_084533.1:4058037-4143037 GCF_024500275.1 Phycodurus eques
GTGGCTGGGGAGAGGGAAGTCTGGGCGTCCCTGCTAAAGCTACTGCCCCCGCGACCCGACCCGGATAAGCGGTAGAAAATGGATAGATGGATGGATGGATGGGAACAGTGTTGTTTTGTTGATCACCTTTTTTTTCCAGTGCGTCGAAGTCCGGTGTTAGTTTTGTTGTGGCAATTCTCAGAACACATCTGAGGTTTTCATCACTCAGCTGGGATCTTTAGGATGTTTTGTTGGTGTTCATCACACTAAAAGTCCATCCACACACATACGTAGTGCCAAACACCACCAGCATCCTCTGTGCTATCTTCTGGATTTTTGGAAATTTGTCTCTGCTTAATGAGGCATTAATGAGATGCAATACTGAGGCCACCAAACCGGACCCCCTCTACACCTCGGCTGCGCCTAGAAATTCTGTCCATAAAAGTTATAACATAAAAGTTATGAACAGAATCGGTGAGAAAGGGCAGCCTTGGCGGAGTCCAACCCTCACCGAAAACGAATCCGACACGTAGACTGGTTGGACGAACTTCCATGCCCCCTTGAGGACTCTGCCGAGGGTATAGAGCTGGTCCATTGTGCCACGGCCAGGACAAAAACCACACTGCTCCTCCTGAATGTGAGATTCGACTTCCCGACGGACCCTCCTCTCCAGCACCCCTGAATAGACCTTACCAGGGAGGCTGAGGAGTGTGATCCCCCAGAGGCACTGTCCCCGATGTCCACGCGATGTTGCAGAGGCGTGTCAACCAGGACAGTCCCACAACATCCAGAGCCTTTAGGAACTCCGGTCGAATCTTGCTACCGAGGCGCTTTTTTACCACCTTGGTGACCTCAACCCCGGAGATAGGAGAGCCCGCCTCAGAGATCCCAGACTCTGTTTCTTCATGGGAAGGTGTGTCGTTTGTCATCTTATTATAAAGGTACAATTTCATCCAACTGTGGTATCTCAGTCTCAACACTACAATGTAAACATATGACATCAAAAAGAGGTGAAGAAAATAACACGAAGAAGAATGTTGTTTCATGTCAAATAGATCGATTGATAAATAAAGTGAATTAAAAAAGAATTACTGTGTAGCGTATATCTGTTTTGGATAAAAACGAAATTAATTTGGAAATGAGATTCGTCAGAAAGTAACGCCTGTGTTTAACATTAAAAGCTATCTTTGTCTTGAAAAAGGGTACCACGTCTCTTTTTGTACAGTATGTGTAAAATTTAGGAAAAGTGACAAAAAAAACCTGGCTCAATCTCATTAATTCAGAAGGCTGCTACCTGAATGAAATAGGAGCTCTCCATTTCAACGGTTTCACTCTTAAACTAAAACAGACACAAAGCATGACATTAAGTGGAATTTTATAGAAAATGTAATTAAATCTAAAAGGGGAACTACGGGGTAACATACAGAGGGACTCTAATACAAAAAGAAAATAATAATAATGGTAATAGAAAGAAAATAGGCATACGTAAAGAAAAATTAGACCTCGTGTGTTGCTGGACTAAAATTGAGCGTGACTTGGTTACAGTGTGTTGAGCTCGTACAAAGCTGGAACTTGTATGAAGCTGGTATTTTACCCCAAAATTAGTAGGCACTAATTTTGTACATTATGGCAACGACTGCCGAGCCCGACTCTCGAACGTAGATTAGGTGGCCCTGGGAATGGTCTTTTTCCAAGCATCTCAGGAGGAAAGGAGACAGGTTTAGTTGATGCATAAAAAGGAAAAACAAAAATAAAAAGATGCAAAAAGAAAGTTGTTGTCACCTTTTCCTGCATTTTGAACTTGTTTCGGGCCCCGCTCTTGCTCTCAACTGCGGTCATGACTGGTAGTGCCGGTAGTTGCTTACTGAGGCTCCGCCAACAGATCAACGGTGGGAAAATGATTGAAGCCGCATGGTCGCCTTCTTTGATCGGAAGGCGGCGTCGTCTTGGTCCGCCGGGCACTTGCGCACGTGGTGGTAATGGACAAAGGAAAGGGGAGGGGGAGAGGCTGGCCGAAGCCGCCCCACAGCTGCAGGGATGTTAGCCAGGAGGCGAGGGGCAAGGAGTCAGACACATGAGAGTGAGAAGTGGTTAAATAACCAGGGGGCGTGTCTAAGGGACGACGGGGAAACCGGAGAAGAGCACACCCATCGGCTTGAATTTCGTCTACAGTTCGGCTCATAAAGGTGGATGTAAAACTCATATCTTAATCTAAAATCCTCCCAACTTTGTACTCTCCCACACTTAGGAAAGAAACATAATAACAAACGATTGTGATATCTCTCGCGCAGGTGCTAAACTACTGTTCTTGGCACAAACGTGAGACCTCTTCAACATTATTTTGATGTCTGCAGGCATTGTCTCTAACCACCACTGGGGGGTGGGTTGACCATGTTCCATTGTTCAGCAGTCATCAATCACTTACTGCCACCCTCAACTCCCCGCCCCACCCCCAGGCTGTGCAAGTCATGAGGAAATGTTTATGGCTCCAGATGATACAAACCAGGTTGCCTGTCTTTTATGAAAGCAAACAGGCTAGTTGAGGTTCAGGAGAGAAGAATGCAGAGTTTATCAGTTGTTGGGGGAAGAGGAGGTTACCTGGCAACCAGGCCATCGGGCGTAGTCACTACACACTACAAGACTGATTCTTGAGAACACCACACTGATTAAACAAGACTGTAATGTACTGTACAGGAAGCCCAGACAGCGCACGGTCGCCGTATAACTATATTGCTCACAAAGCTAGCTGCTAATGCTAAAGAAAACAAGCATATGTGACGTCAAGCCGCACGATTCCCACAATGGAATGTGGATTATTATTAATTTTGTTTTGCACAAATTAACGTCCTTATTGTTACCTTAAACGTCGTTGTTGTTTCTGTGTATGTTAACAATGGTTCTTGGAATGCATACCTTATTTAGCTGTCACATTTGTTGTTGATTTATGTTGTACTGTGGAAAATGGATGGATGGATGTTTTTTTTTTTTTTTAATGAAGCCATTATTTTAGGTAGTGTGTGAAAGAATGAGCTCTTGGTCAATTCCACTACCAGAGCGTGCCCAACAGGGCGTTAACTGTTCAAATATAATAACTAACTACACATTAGCAATCATGGCATGGGACACTTTGACCTAATAAATAATCATTAAGACCTTCAGCATTATGTTGTCATATTTTCTTGTAGTAAAACAGTATGTTGCACATATAACTACAGGAAGCTTCAACATGTTGGTTTCTCAGTGCTTTGGTCAAAGAGAGACAAATTTGAGATACAGTATCTAAATATCTCGGGCAATGGTTCGATCGAACCCCAGGTTAAGGCAGTCGCTGGGGTTCAACGGAGGACTCGACACAAACCGTGTGTGCGTGCATCCATGTATCCGTAAAAGCCTTTTCACACTGCATTTTGAATGCCGTGTTCGTGCCGTTCAAAACACTACGCTGCGTCAAGGTGGCCGTTTACCATTGCGCCGCTGCGCCTTGAGTTGAAACCTTGTGTCATTTTACCCTAGATATTTATATATCTCAAATTTGTCATTACAGTGGACTTCCCTTTAATCCTTCCTGCTTCCAAATCGCAGACTTTTATAATGTATTGAATAAATATAATAATAATAATAATTTTATTATTATTATTGTTATTATTATTATTACTGGCAACATTACATTTATTTCAACACTCATATGTGGTTTAGTCTACTTTAGTCTCAGTGTTCTGAATAGAAAGATTACATTACTTTACAGCGCTTGAATTACGATTTTGTCATTTGGAATGTCTGACAGCTGAACCCTATTGTTCTTGCCAACAAAGCAAATCATTTCCAGTCATCGAAAAGATGTTAAGATACATATTTAAGTGTCCAATGCATTTGTTGTAAATTAAAGATATTGTTGTGGTACTTTTCTGTCGTGTCACACTCCAGGATATGGGTTTGAGCGCTTTTATTAATAAAAAGATAACATAACTATAAAAACATTAAAAAAAACATAAAAACATCCCTGCAGCACACAAAGTCAGTTTGGCCCACACAACCTCTATCGTGTGAGAAAAATGTCCTAACTTCCCCCTATGACCCATTGTTTTTTGAGCCCTGTCAAGCCCAGTTAAACCCACGGATTGTGTGCATGCGTGTGCGTTTGTGCGTGCATGTGTCTCCACCTTCACACCAGAATCCCCAGAAACTTGTGCATGACATTGACACACACACACACAGTGTCATTGTCCACTGTCTTTTCCAAATGAATTTCCATTATCTCCAAGCGCGCTTTTGAAACTCCTTCATCTCTGTCCTGCTTACATCCTCTCCCTGTCCAGCCTGCACACAAACCTGCACGATAACAGGACAATGGAGGGTCAGACATATAGGATACAGGAAGCAGGGAATGTCGCTAGGGAGTGCAACATTTTGTGGAAACGTAAAAATACAAATGACAGGTGGTCACAATGGGTCAGCATCTCTTCTCTGCATCATAGCTTTACCACTGATTTGATTATAATTAAATCTAAAAACATGCTTATATTGTCACATGCTATAAAGTGTCAAAATGTTGAACAGTATGCACAATGTCCAGCACGAAAATAAATTAAAGTTCTACTCCTGGTCTGTCGAACAGAGAGGGCACATGCTCAGCCTTCTGAAACAAAAGTAATGTCGTTAAGGTTTTTGAAAAAAAAGTAGTGTGAGTTGGGCGGTTGCCGTGTGAGTTGGGCGGTTGCCGAAGGCAGGGACCTTGGCGATCCGATCCCCAGCTACAAAAGCTGTCTCTATGGACAGGGAACGTCACCTCTCTGGGAGGGAAGGAGGCCAAGCTGGTGTGTGAGGTCGAGAAGTTCCAACTAGATATAGTCGGGGTCACCTCCACACACGGCTTGGGCTCTGATACCAATCCTCTCAAGAGGGGTTGAACTCTTTTCGGTCCTTGGACGGGGAGCTGAAGGGTGCTCCCACTGGGGACTCAATTGTTCTGATGGAGGACTTCACTGGTCATGTGGGTAATGACAGTGAAACCTGGAAGGGTGTGATTGGTAGTAATGCCCCCCCCCCCCCCCCCCACTAACAGAACCCGAGCAGTGTTCGGTTATTGGACTTCTGTGCTCATCAGGGTTTGTCCATAATGAACACTATGTTCAAACATAAGGGTGTCCATACATGCACTTGGCACCAGGACACTCTAGGCCGCAGTTCGATGATCAACTTTGTGGCAGTGTCATCGGACTTGTCTTGGACACTCGGGTGAGGAGAGGGGTGGAGCTGTCAACTGATCACCACTTGGTTGTGTGTTGCTACCGATGGTGGAGGAAGATGTTGGCAGGCCCAAACGTATTGTGAGGGTCTGCTGGGAACGTCTGGCAGAATCCCCTGTCAGAAGGAGTTTCAACTCCCACCTCCGACAGAACTTCATCCACGTCAGGGGGCAGGCGGGGACCATTGAATCCGAGGAGACCATGTTCCGCGCCTCCATTGCTGAGGCGGCTGACCGGAGCCGTGGCCGTAAGGTGGTCGGTGTTGGTCGTAACGGCAACCCCCGATCCCGTTGGTGGACACCAGCAGTGAGGGATGCCGTCAAGCTGAAGAAGGAGTTCCTATCGGGCCTTTTTGGGTTGTGGGACTCCTGAGGCAGCTGATGAGTACCAGCTGGCCAAGCGGAATGCAGCTTTGGTGGTTGCTTCTTGTTGTGGTGTTCCGGGCATCTCCCACCGGGAGGACATACCCAGGACACGTGAGAGAAACTATGTCTTCGGGCTGGCCTGGGAATGCCTCGGGATCCCCCCGGAAGAACTGGGGAGAGAGAAATCTGAGCTTCCCTGCTAAAGCTACTGACCCCACAAACCAACCTTGGACAAGTGGAAAATGGATTGATGGAAGGATCTTGAGTGTTGTTTTTTTTATTATTTATTTTTTTAAAAATATTATTATTATTATTTTTAAATTGATTGCACTGTTCTCAAATGGCCAGCATGGTTAGCAGGTCTGCCTCATAGTTCTTGGGACCGAGGTTCAATCCCAGCCCCGCCTATGTGAAGTTGGCATTTTCTCCCCATGCCTGGGTGGGTTTTCTCCAGGCACTCCGGTTTCCTCCCACATCCCAAAAACATGCGTGGTATGTTGATTGAAGACTCTAAATTGCCCGTTGGTGTGAATCAGAGTGCAAATGGTAGTTTGTTTATATGTGCCCTGCGATTGGCTGGTGACCGGTTCAGGGTGTACCCCGCCTCCCGCCTGAAGATAGTTGGGATAGGATCCAGCAGCCCGCGAACCTAGTGAGGATAAGCGGTAAAGAAAATGGATGGATGGATGGATGTTCTGAAATGCCTTTTGCCGTAGCTTAATTTGAATCCTATTCAGGATATATTCAATGTGTTTTGCCTGATCACTCATGGTTTTTTTTTTGTTTGCTTGTTTTTTTAAATGGTAAACATATTACAAATTCTGCCAGGGTATGTACATTTATGAGCACAACTGCTCATAAATGTACACTGTATGTGGCACACATAACTGACCTTTTACCTTAAGCAATACAGTACTTTCAAATTTCAATTACTTTCAATACAGCCATGAAAGTCCTGACGGATACTACAATAAATTTCCAGCACAGATAAATCTGTGTGAATGGGTTCAGTAAGAATACTATGCAGGGAGTTGCCGGATCCTTACTACACATAAGAGTGTCGCACGTCAATGGCCCTTCTCTTTTACTGTATTATAATCTCCCATATTTACATATTTTCATATTGTTAAAACAACACTGCACCACTCACAGTGACTCAGTGTTACAGAAAATGCCATTAGTATGCTGGTTTTGATAAGAGGCAAGATTATCATGTGTTAACCTTAGGCAAAGAGTTAATAAAGTAACCATTGTGGCTTATCGACTAAACATTGCGCTTACAAGAGAAGGAATGGATCACTTTGACCTTGGCTCTGTGTATTTTGTTTAAGATGATTTTTACCTTTAGGCAGCACTCAAAAACACTATAAATTGGTCTGAAATCAGGGGTTGAGCACGCGCACACATTCGTAATTTTGCAACAATGATGTAATGACCACGTAAAAACTATTTTATTCCTGGTGACGAGTTTAGAAGCTAGTATTGGTAATACAGTACAGTGTTTAAAATCTGTAAGTAAAGCAGTGGCTGATCTGGGATGGGATTTTGAAATATTATATCCAGTAGACTCACCAGCAGTCGGGATGACTTTGACAGTGCACAGTTTTGAATACGTGGCAGGCAGTGATGAGGACAGGCGGCTGGCTTGATGGCGAGGTGGCAGATATCCACTTGGCGGGGAACACAGAGGAAACATTGAGGACAAGGAAGAACACGAAGGTCAGAACGATGACAAGGAACTGAGTAGCTTACTTGGAGATGGGGAGCCATTGTACCCAAGCTGCAATACTCTGGCGAGAGTTTCCAGGATCTGGCAGGCTTATTTGCAGGTGATGATGAGGCCTCATTGATGACAGGTACAAGGCCGAGGTGAGGCTGATTACTGTGAAGAGAGAGCGGGAGGAGGAGAGAAAGAGGAGGAGAGGAGCGTGAAGGAAAAGGACTGCAGGGCACAGTTCATGACACAGGGTGTACCTAGTCTCTCGCCCAGAGTCAGCTGAGATAGTGAGGATAAGCGGTACGGAAAATGGTTGGATGGATGGAAATTATCCATCCATTTTCTGAGCCGCTTCTCCTCACTAGGGTCGCGGGCGTGCTGGAGCCTATCCCAGCTATCATCGGGCAAGAGGCTGGGTACACACACACACACACACATGCAAACAAACAACCAGTCGCACTCACATTCACACCTACGGGCAATTTAGAGTTGCAAATTAACCTACCATGCATGTTTTTGGGATGTGGGAGGAAACCGGAGTGCCCGGAGAAAGCCCACACAGGCACGGGGGGAACATGCAAACTCCACACCGGTGGGGCCAGGGATTGAACCCCGGACCTCAGAACTGTGAGGCAGATGGTCTAACCAGTCGACCACCGTGCCGCCTGGATGGAAATTACAATAATAAAATATTGTTTGTGTATATGTATATAGAAGAAATAAACACTAATATTGATTAACTATGAGGATGATGAAGAAGTTAGCAATGCTATCTTGAATTTAGTGGGTTGTTAAAATCACCTTCACACTTGGATGGGCCTCTAATATATACAGAGAGAGAGAGAGGGAGAGAGGGAGAGAGGGAGAGAGAGAGAGAGAGAGAGAGAGAGAGAGAGAGAGAGAGAGAGAGCAAGCGCTTCTCCTCACTTGGGTCGCAGGCGTACTGGAGCCTATCCCAGCTATCATCGGGCAGGAGGCGGGGTACAAACTGAACCGGTTGCCAGCCAATCGCAGGGCACATACAAACAAACAACCATTTGCACTCACATTCATACCTACGGGCAATGTAGAGTCTAAAAAAAAAAAATAATAATAATAATGTACCGGCATTACCAGATAACTATTAACCCCTTATTGCTCAGTGACTGTTTTTTGTCAATGTCTTTATGTCTCAAAAGTGTTCAATTGTTGTACTTGAGCGACTCCAACTACCAGAGACAAATTCCTTGTGTGTTTTTTGGACATGACAAATAAAGATGTTTCTGATTCAATTAACCTACCAGGCATGTTTTTGGGATGTGGGAGGAAACCGGGGTGCCCGGAGAAAACCCACACAGGCACGGGGAGAACATGCAAACTCCACACAGGCGGAGTCAGGGATTGAACCCCGGTCCTCAGAACTGTGAGGCTGACACTCTAACCCACTGACCTCTGTCGTCCACCTTGACGCCGGCGTTTAAAAAATTCCGTCATACCCATACCATCAACAAAAATTAATGAATACAATACGGTACAGTTTTTTTCTGTTTTTATTCTTGTACACACACATTTACACGCAGGGTTGTTAAAAAATGTTTTGTCGTGGGCCACATTGTAGTTACAGATGGCCGTTATGACTGGAAATAAATGTTTAATTTTTCTCATCATATTACCTATACATACACAACAAATCGATGGATAACTAATTTTGAAAGCAGAAGTCAATAGTTTGTTCAGCTCTTTCACTAAGCTAAGATGCTGTAAAAAAACGGTAACAAAATATAATTTTGCGGCAGCTCAACATTTTTTTACACGACAATTTGGAAGTTTTGGTACAATTTTTAGCAAAATCGTGGTAGTTGACACAATTTGCTTTCACCTGGGATTTACAGTTTCTAAATATGTGTTTGTGTGTAAACGTGCGTGTACAAATCATGTGAGTATTATACAGGGCATGGCGTACCTGCTATACAGAAATATACTCGGCCAGTGGATCTAGTCGGCTGGGGTCACCAATAGCCGTGCTCTCTTCTTGAGAACTGAACAATAAAGGATATAATAAATGTCATTTCCTCTACTACAATGTGGAGTATTTACAGATTTGATAAAAGCTAGTTTTTGCTACATAAGCAGCTAATCAATCAAATGCAACGTAAATGCTGCTACCTTTTTAACTACAATGCCAATGCCATGTTGGAAATGGCAAACTTGCTATAGGATGACCACGGTGTCTTGTCCATCTGGTGTCTTGTGGGTGCATGCTGATGAGGGGCGTGGTTTCCCCTGCAGTCTGGGAGAATATCACCTATCAGCGGGGGCAAGCCTCACAGACTATAAATGCTGTAAATGTTTTGTTGGCCTGATTCCATGTCTCATTTCCACACAGAACATACATGCGTCAAGCAAAAACCAAGCTTTACTTCACCTTCAAGGCTCTGTTGATGGTGCCATCAGTGTGAGAGTGTACTGATACGAGGTGAGCGTGTTAAAGTACCCAAATGCAAAACACTGAACCACTGGAAAATTTGGAAAATATTTTACTAATCAATTTAAGATCAACTGTGACAGGTCAATTCAAAGCCAGGATTCGGAGCAGTTCACTTCACAGTCAAGAAAGTCAGGATTTGAAAATAGGGAATTTGTAGGTGATTACAGTGATTACATTTTCCATAGTCCACCGATAGCTGGGCAGGAAATTCCCAGATTTCACTGTTGTCTTAATCCGCAATTCACAGAGAGCAGAAACGGGGAAATTTACTACAAACTTGATCTGTCAGAACCCCCGGTCATGTATGGATTCATGGGATAGTGTTGTAGCATCTTGAATGGATGACTGTCGGACACTCTGACACTGATTGGATCTTCAACAAAACCTTAAATAGGGAGGTGTAGCTAACAGACTGTGATTGGTTGACAGATTGTGGCTGACAGATTGGCTGTCTTTTATGGCAGACTGTGATGATCACGATGCACAAACTGTTTCATTCTTTACATTCCATTTAATTATGTTATTACTCTGTTTTATACAATACAACATTAAGTACAATATGATATAGTACTATTTTTCCTGAATAGAAATACAATTTTTTTGTTTTTGGGGTAGGCTGGAACAGTTTAATGGCATTTCCATTCATTTCAATGGGGAAAGACGATTGTAAATTGGAGTGATTTGAGTTATGAGCGTGGTCACCGAGTAAATGTACCTTTGGTGTTTGTTGTTTTTTTTTAATAATTATGTGTGTTATTTAGTAGACATGTTTGTGTCTGAATTTCATCCCCACGATTAACGTGCGATTCGCATCTGAGGTTATCTGATTCCATGCGTTTCATCTTACACTGTCACGACATGTATCCAAATTGGGCCACAAGGGATTGAAGACTTTGGAATTACAGTATGTCATTTGATCCATGTAGTGTGAGTGCAGCTTGTGTGTCAGGACTGTGATTGACTGGTAATATGGACATGGTGTACTCCGCCGTTCACCCTAAATCAGATGGTATCGGCTCCATTTCCCCTCATGACCATTCCACCATACGTTTTACAGTAAATGGGTGAATGGCTTTTTGGATTTGCTCTGGAACTGAATATCAATCTAAAAGGAGACCCTGCAGTGGAATTTACACCCTAGCACAACTAACCAGCCTCTATTGTTCTTGGGAAACATCGGTTGAAATTCACGCTTCAGCAGCACATCTCAGATGAATGGCTCACAAAGACTGAAGCTAAATAAAAACAAATAAATAAAAACCTTTGCTTTATAGATACAAATGGAGATTGGACTTAATGAGGAGCTAATTTAAACATGCTCTCTGTTTTTGTATTAAAAATATTATGGTTAATGTGTTGAAACTGATTCTTTTGTCTCTATTGTATTCGACTGGGTTGCATTTGTTTTATTGGGTTACATCTTTAGTCCCTGCATCAGGGTAAAATATTGCAGCTGATGTTACAGGAAGTCATACTTATTTGCATGAATTGAATCCTCCCTCCCCACCACACACACCCACACGCACACACGCACGCACACACTATAATGAATGCTGTTGTCCAATGTGATACTGCCCCCATGTGGCTTTGAAAATATTAAATGAAATGTAAATGAAAACAAGAATCATACCTGCGACAGTGTATCAGCATAGAAATGTATGTTATGTATGAAATTCTATTCAATGGATAATGAATAACAATAATACAATAAATAAGAATAATAATTCATACAAGATGTGGATAGTTGAGGTTAAAAAATACATTTTTAACGCAACAGAATAATAAAATATTATTCCCGCTTGTTAATTCTGTTATTCCCCAGACAAGACAAAAAGGACCACATCGGCAACTGTTATTTTAATGCTTCTTCAAAACACGTTTTATAAATAATTTACACAATCATAAATTTTAGGCAGACCTTTTCAAGTCACTCTACAAAGAAATGCTTAAGAGGAAAAACAAAATAGACATTTTGAAGACAGCATATCATTGCCAAGGCCTATGTAAAAAAAATAATAATAATAAATACTTTTTTCAATATGTTTATGTCATGGGTGTGTGTTATGGTTGTTGGCTTTTGGATCGCGAGCTGGACGGAGATCGGCGGAAGGATGCGCCACCGCGCACTTGGAGCATGAGCCTCAGTGACCAGCCAAACCAAGGCAGATCCCCAGTTGCCAGTCAATTCACTGGCTAGCGTCACCACGGATGAACCCATGCAACTGGACAGGGTCCGTTTCTCTCCTGAGGAACATCAACGGGCGGTGCTTCTACTGCGGGCAGTTGGGTCATTCCGTGAGCAACTGTCATGTCAAAGTTGCCGCTGCCGGTAACAAGGGTACAGGAGCGGTGAGTCTAAATATCATAAAGGAAGACCCTACCCAGGTTTTTTCTAAAGTGACACTCTGCTCTCCAGATCAAGAGATTCATACATCTGTATTTATTGACTCTGTTTCTGACGCAAATTTACTCAACTCCCTCTTCGTTAGACGTATGCACCTTAGACCCTTTCAAGTAAGACGTCACCGCAACGCTGCAGACGGCAGTTTTATGGGCAGCAATTGCGCCCAGAACTGTTTCAAGCCTCCATGTAATGTTCAGTGATAGTTTCAAATGATATTCCACAGACCCCATCTGGGGATCATGACTTGTCTCAAGTGCCCACCTGTTGCCATGACATTAAAGAAGTTTTTTCCAAGTCCAAAGCCAAATCCCTTCCACCCCACAGACATTATGACTGTGCAGTTGACTTGCTGCCTGGAAACACACCTCCACGGGGGAGTTTGTTCTCTCTTTCGGGGCCGGAACACAAGGCTATGAAGGAGTATGTGGAAGAATCACTGGCACCCGGTATCATTCGTCGATCTTAATCCCCTGCGGGAGCAGGATTTTTCTTTGTGGACAAAAAGGACAAGACCCTGCGACCCTCTATCGATTACCGGGGTCTCAACGAAATAACTGTGAAAAACAGGTACCCTCTTCCTCTCATCTCCACCGCCTTTGAGTTCCTGGAGGGAGCCAAGCTTTTCACCAAACTAGACTTAAGAAATAGGTATCATCTAGTCAGGGTAAGGGAGGGGGATGAATGGAAAACAGAATTCAACACACCAACGGGACATTATGAGTATTTGGTAATGCCTTTTGGACTCACTAACGCTCCAGCTGTTTTCCAAAAGTTTGTCAATGATGTGTTGCGTGACATGTTGATAAACATGATAAACCAGGTATTCAAGTTTCATGGTTTTCCCAAGAATGTGGTATCTGATAGGGGCCCCCAATTCGTTTCACGAGGAGTTTTGCAGTTTAATAGGTGCTACCGTCTCTCTGTCATCTGGGTTTCATCCTGAAATGAACGGATAAACTGAGAGGCTGAACCAGGACCTGGAGACTGGGCTCCGATGTCTCGCTTCACAGGAGCCACGATCCTGGACTCAGAAGCTGGTTTGGGTCGAGTTCTCTCACAATTCTCTACCCCTTTGCATCCACTGGTCTATTGTCTTTTCACATTGTGTATGGTTACCAACCATCTCTGTTTCCTGCCATAGCCCCAGAATCCACGGTTCCAGCTGCATTGACCTTGGTGAGACGCTGCAGGAGGACCTGGGAGCAAATCCGCCAAATGCTGCTACGCCAAAGACGGTCCTACAAGACCGTAGCTGAACGTAGGAGGACACCTGCCCCGAACTACAAACTGGGTCAATGAGTTTGCCTCTCCACCAAGCATATTCCACTCCAGGTGGAGCCCCGGAAGCTCGCTCCCAGGTTCGTTGGGCCCTTCCCCATCACAAAGGTCATCAACCCTGTCACCCTGAAGCTTAGGCTCCTGAGGTTGATGCGGGTCCACCCCGCATTTTACGTCAGCCTGCTCAAGCCCGCCTGGGAGTCCCCTCTGGTCCCACCTTCCAGGCGCCCTCCTCCCCCGCATTTCGTGGACGGGGGCCCTGTCTTCACGGTGAGGCGGCTGTTGTCGTCTCGTCGGATGGGGTGGGGGTTTCAATATCTGGTGGACTGGGAGCGCTACGGGCCCGAGGAACGTTCATGGGTGCCATCTGGGTTTATCGTGGATGACTCACTCATTCGAGACTTCCACATTGGGGATGGGGCTCCGGGGTCGTCTGGGGCCAGCCGTTAAGGGGGGATGGAGGGTAGTGGTGTCATGGGTGTGTGTTATGGTTGTTGTCGTCCCCCTGTCTCGTACACACCTGCTCCCGAGAGCATCTTCCCCACCTGTACCTCGTTTACACTAATTGCCCCATGCATTTAACCTTGTGTCTCATTCTTTCTGGTCGCCAGTTCGTTGTACCTTGTTGTCACGTTCCAGCATTCCTTGTTTCCACGTCACCGACTCATAGTAAGACTAAACCCTGTTCTGATTATTGACCTTGCCTTTTTCCTCACGTTTTTTGGATACTGTTGCCTTTTCGGATTGCCTGTGTGTGTGTACCAACCATTTATTAAACCTCTCTTTTTGAAACTGTCCGTATGAATTGGAGTCGTGCATTTTGGGTTCTGTCCTTTGTTCCGTTCATGACAGTTTAATGGATCACTTCTAACATTTTATGGTATCATTCTTGGGTGAACTGCATTTCGTTAAAGTTCGTTAAAACTAAAAGACCTGCAAAGAAACCAAAGAATAAGATCCATTTTAAAACCTGACTGTTTTAGTAGAAATCCAAGATTAAGTTCAAATATGCATCTATATATTGCATATTCCTCCTGGAAATTTATTTTCAAAACCAGCTGAGATTATACATAATCTTTTGCGAAAAAAAACCTAAAACTAGTGCATTATGAAACAACTTCAGTATACTCCTGAAGAAAGAAAACAACAAAGAGCTTTCTGACATTGCATTTTTGTGCAAAGATATATTGTATATTTTTGCATGTTTAACATATCCAAGTAGGGCCCATCATTTGGCTTATGTTTATGTGCAGAATGAACAACCCAATTTTAACCAAAAATATGCTTATTTTGTGAATTGTATCTTGTGTGGGTGCGTGTATGTGTGGGTGTGTGTATGTGCGTGCACACGTGCCTGTGTGTGTGTGCATGTGGGTCTTTCAGCCATATCGTGATACGAGGTGTGCTCTTCTAAAATGCTTGAGGCCAAACAGGTGCATTCAGCTTGTGGCTGTGTGTGACTGTCCTACTCATTACACATGGAATAAAGCCAGCCGCTCACTTAACCGAGCAAATGTAAATACAAGAGGCTGCAGGCCTGAAAGCTCTTAGCTCTGCAGTCAGCTTGTGACCAAAAAGGTCATTATAATGAATCCAAAAGCAATAAAGAAGTTGGAAACATAAAGGGACAGCTGCTGATTCTGCTCGCATCCATAAATAGCAGTGACATGGCATCACTTTAACCAAAACTATTGCTTTCGATTAGAATTGGATAAAGCATAGCACAGTCTGGCAATGTGCAATGTGCTGAGACAACAAAGTGGCCTGGTAGGATTTCGATGTCTCAGTTCATTTGATTAGCAGTTTTAAACCATGTTGTTATTTGGCTCGTTGAACAGAATAAACTGACTAGAACTGAACATTCCGCAGCGTGAGTAATAATTAATGTGAGTGCAATACTTAGTTTAATTCTGTTAAAAGGGAACTTAGTAGTAAAATATAGGGTTGTGTCTAACTTTAGATTTAGCAGACACTTTGGCAAATTCATACATATTCATTCATATCTCAGAAATAACACCATTTATTTTGCTCTCTGCTATTGTATGAAAGCAAAATGGCTGCCTCATCCTGGCACCTCAGCTCACAGATCCCTCTGGTGTATTGCAACATCACAATGAGGATCCCTCCAGTGACATTTACGGTAAAAAGAGCTTGAGTGACAAAGAAGGACTGTTTGTAAAATAACCTAAAAAAGGAACTCTAAAGACACTAAGATGCATTTGAGTTAGTTTTCATGGAAAAGGCATATTAAGCAATCGGGGGGGAAAATCCTATAGATCCCAAAATGTAATTAGCATCTTCAAAAAAACACATCTTGAAAATCATGAAACTTCATTTCAGAAAGTTTGAAAGATATCTTCGAATTATTTTTTTTTCATGCAATTACTGTATGAAGGAAGGAAACAAAATACAACAAGCTTTTGATAAGGAGACCAAATCAGAAGTACTTACTGTATCTAGTAAAGCCAGTGGGTGACGCTGGCATCACGAAACAGTTGACCGTCCACATACAGCTTGCCGACAACCAACCATGCTCATTTGGCTTCCTCACTGTTGAGCTTCATCAACGAGTATAGGATTTTACGCCTCTCGTTGATTTCCTTGGGGAATTGGTCATTCATTTCAAAAGATATCCCCTTTGAGCTCACAACCTTTTGTTTTCACGAACATTTTTTATTAGAAGTAATCGCTGAAAAAGGTGAAAGGTAATCTTGTCGACTATATCTTGCTGAATCTTGAGTGCGGACAGCGTGAACCTTTTAATCTGTGCCTCTGGGTTTTCCAGTGCATTTTCTGGGATGCCCGAGTAAATGAGATTCTCTTCTTGATTGAATGTCCAGCATAGATTCTTTCATGGTTTTGTATTTCATTTTGAGAGTTTTCAATTCCTTTGTTGTTGATACAGTATCATGTTTGATCGGAGCGCAGCATTATCGAATCTTAGCTCCTTGACCTTTTTTAAACTGTTTTTCAGCTTGGTGCAGAAAGTCGAGTGGAATTCACAAGTTCTTGTCGATTGAGTGGAAGACACTGGTCTGTGTCTCCGGTGAACCGAGTAAATCTTCAGTCAAAGTAGAGCTCATTCATTCATTCATTCATTCATCTTCCGTTCCGCTTATCTTCACTTGGGTCGCGGGCGTGCTTAGAGCCCATCCCAGCTATCGTCGGGCGAGAGGTGGGGTACACCCTGAACTGGTGGCCAGCCAATCGCATGGCACAGATAAACAAACAACCATTCGCACTCACATTCACACCTACTGGCAATTTAGCGTCTCCAATTAACCTACCCTGCATGTTTTTGGGATGTGGGAGGAATCCGGAGTACCTGGAGAAAGCCCACACATCCACAGGCAAACTCCACACAGGCGGGGCCGGGATTTGAACTGTGAGGCAGATGTGATAACCAATCGTCCACCGCGCCACCGGAGCTGGGATTCTCTATAATAAATGACCTAAGTAACGATTCTCAAATGGCTCCTTGTTGGTTGCCACTGTTCGCGAAGCTGGTGAAGACAAAAAAAATAAATAAATTAAAAAAAATAACAAATAAAAAAGAGGCAAAAAAAAAAAAAACTGATGAAAAAGGAAAAACTAATTGTGAAAGAGAAAGTTTGTGGTGTAGTAGCTGCTTTTTTTTTTTTCAGGTCTATGCAGGTTTTCGTCTCCGGAAATCACGCAGTCTCTCACGTTGTCATAGCAATGACAATGACACAGCCCTCCCTCCGCCACGATTTTACTGATCACTGCAAACACACGTTACTACGCGTGACATCAAATTAAAATTGTAAAGTTTGGCGGGCCATGTCAAATAAAATTTCAAACAGGCTACTAGTTAAATAGGCCTGGTTTATTATGTTGGATGCCGTTTGAGAAAACTACAATGAAATATACTGTAGTGTCGAAGAAGTTGACGCTGGAATCCCCAGCATGCCGAGCAGCTTTGTGAAAATAGTTGTCTTACTGATTGACTTTGTTGTTTATGTTAAATGTGAATTAGTCACAGAGGTGGATAGAGTAGCCAAATATTATACTCAAGTAAGAGTACTGTTACTTTAGAATAATATGATTAAAGTAAAAGTAAATCGTAGTCTGCCAAATTATTACGTGAGTAAAACTACGAAAGTCCTCACGGAAAAAAACTACTTAAGTATTGAGTAACTGGTGAGTAGCTTCTGATTTATTTTTTTAAATCAGAGCATGAACTTTGAATAACAAAAAATAAGAAAATTAAATACAAATGTGCAAATTCAGATAGTGCAGAACAATTTTACCAAATCTATTAAATATAAAACATCTTTACAAAATAAATGAGTACAACCTTAGTGGCACGGTGAATGACTGGTTAGCACATCCGCCTCACAGTTCTGAGGACCCAGGTTCAAATCGGGCCTTGCCTGTATGGAGTTTGCATGTTCTCCCCGTGCCTGCGTGGGTTTTCTGGGTAATCCGGTTTCCTCCCACATTCTAAAAACATGCACGGTAGGTTTATTGAAGACTAAATTGCCTGTAGGTGTGACTGTAAGTGTGAATGGTTGTTTGTTTATTTGTGGCCTGCGATTGGCTGGTGACCAGTTCAGGGTGTACTCCACCTCTCGCCCGAAGATAGCTGCGACCCTCGTGAGGATAAGCGGTTCGGAAAATGGATGGATGGATGGAGTACAATCTTTATAAAATAACAAACTAAGGCACATTCTGCTCCAAGAAATGATATTATACTATTTTGTGTCCACTTGTGAAACAGCACAATAGAATCACCAGGCAGAGATTACAAAAACAGGAACAAGGCTGCAGTGGATATAAAAAATCTCCACACACTACTGTTCAAATTTTGTGATGTAAAAAATGTAGACAAGAATAAATTATTTTAAACCATTTTCCACCATTAATGTGACCTAAAATTTGGACAATTGAATTGATTTTATATTGTTGAATACTTTTGAGAGAGGAGGTGAAAATAAAACACTGAACTAAATTTTAATGTGATTGACTGGGATTTTTAACTTGCTGCCTTTTTGGTCAGGTCACCATTGCAAACCAGAGGTTATGTTTTAACTGGCATTGCACATGGTTAAATAAAGTTTAAATAAGATAATAATAGTAATAAAATTAATCTGCTTGCACAAGGGTGCACTCCCTCTCATAACTGGCATGTGGCTGTGTTCAGGAGTAACCAATCATTTTCAAATTCGTGTTAAATGGGAGTCCAGACTGAAAAATAACACTGGGCTTATTAAACATTTGGCACATACAGTAAGTATAGAGTCATTAAAACACTAAAGAGGCCCAACAAATGTCTTAAACCCTGCCAAATTTGAATGAATTTAAAAAATAAAAAATAAAAAACACCATGCATGTACTTGAAAGCATTTGGGCTTTGTCACTTTTTTTTTTTTTTTTTTTAAATCAGATGTCATACATCTTAATATCAGTTATCATTTCATCTTTGTTTTTATTTATTGTATGAATGTTGTCCTGTTATGTCCTGTAGAATTTCTGATGCCTCTTGGCTTTTAAAAAATACATTTTATCTCTCAATAAACTTTTACCTGGTTAAATAAAGGATCAATAAAATGTAAAATAAGCCCCACCTGTCAGGATTCTGGTTGCAAGTTGGACCCAGATGCAGAGAGGACAAGGAAGTGAGTTTGTGAATAACGGTTTATTGCAGCTTGGAAGCAAACAAAGGAGCTCCGAGAAATAAATCCGGGATTGGCAGGGTTCCAACGAGGACCGGTCTGACAGGGTAGGAGTCCGTGTTGTCGGTGGGCCGCAAGAGGTGACCACTGGTTTGCAGGGAGCAAGGGCAGATGGCAGACTGGGTACAAAGAAAAATAATTTGGTAGAGCTAACGCACGAGGTCTTCAGGAAGCAAAATGATAGGCAAGATGGCCAGGCTACAAACTCGACGTAGAGCGTTGATAGTCTGGCGACGAGTTGGAGTCCCACAGCGTCTTAAGAGCAGTCGGGTGTAATTAGGATGACAAGGTGCAGCTGCTAGACTCCAACATGTCAACCCTGCCAAGCAGTCTGACACACACACACACACACACACACACACACACAGGCTGGACTCAGGGTGCTGAAACAACAGCCCTGACACCACCGTCGAGCTGCTGGACTGTGATGTGAGACCTTTACCTGTCAATCAAATGACGCTGAAAACGAGTGGATGTTACCACAACAATGAAAATTTATCAAACCCAGAAAAAACTTCTGTATCCATTGTATGGAACTATAACTCGCCCCTACTTTGCCTCTGATTGGCTAACACCAAGACAGGATTTGTACTTTTGATTCGCTGTGCTCTTCTCCAACACACACACACACAATTCATACTATATGAACTGTACATGAAGTGCAATACATTTTACAAATTAAATACACATTACGTGTGTGTGTGTGTATGTGTGCGTGCGTACGTGCGTGCATGTATGTCTATCATGTGGGAGTCTGCAGCAGCAAATAGATTTTTAACCCCATTACACAATATCTTGGGCTACGTTCACATTGCAGGTCAATTCTAATTTATTTCCCCAATGTGAGATGTATCAGATTTTTTTCATGTCAAAGTGATCGGCAAAATTTTGATTTTTCCATTTCCGACCGAGGCCTCTTTCATATTGGATATACTGTAAATCGGATGCGAATTCAGTATGGACGCACAAGCCTCGCTCATCTGATACATACGTCATCAAAGGCAACAAATGTCACAATTGTTTGAGAAACAGGTATGCCACAAAAGCAACGGCAGACGAAGGAGTACAAAACTGTCAGTGGCGAAAAGAAGATGCTGTAGAACTGATAAATATAAGAAAATGTTGGCTCCGGTGAAAAAAATCCTTGAGATTGCCACAAATATGTCATGACGAGATCTACATGAGGGGCCTCATTTACTTCCGTAAACACAGCACCTCGTGTTTGTGTGTCTTTGTTATGTGTGCATGCGTGTGACGTCAAAGACTCAATCCGTCCACAGTAGAAGGCGCATTTGTTTTTGTTACGTGAACTTCATAAAAAGATTGGATTTTTTTAAAAATAAGAAAAATCTGAATAGGGCATCATGCCCTGCAGTGAGAACGTAGCCTTAGCTTGACCCTAAGTAACTCCACTTAACAATAAAAAAATAGTAGACAGATGTGTTCCCTCGCGAAATCCTGGTTCACCTATTGGAGATTCAGTGCATTGCAAATGTTTCTTCATACAGTGGAACTTCGATATCATGGACTAATAGGGGCAGGAGGTAGTCCGATATAGCTGATTGTCCGTTACATTGAAGAACTTTTTTTGAGGCTATATGGACCCATATTACTGTACAGTACAAAAATATTGTTTTGTAGGCTTTTTTCAAAAATGCCCAGTACAGTATAAAGTTGTAAATGTAAAAAAAAAAAAAAGGTTGAAAATATTTGAAAATCCCCTACTTGAGCCGTGACCTTATCATGGTGGAGGGGTTTGTGTGTACCAATAATCCGAGGAGTTAAGTTGTCTGGGGCTTTATGCCCCTGGCAGGGTCCCCCATGGCAAACAGGTTCTAGGTGAGGGACCAGACAAAGCACGGCTCCC
Organism: Phycodurus eques; assembly: GCF_024500275.1. NCBI lineage: Eukaryota > Metazoa > Chordata > Actinopteri > Syngnathiformes > Syngnathidae > Phycodurus > Phycodurus eques. Next base: position 4,079,057 of record NC_084533.1, read on the forward strand.
CTATGACGAGAAAAAATATTGGATTGCGTTTTCCCTTGTCCGGAAGCGGGGCACTGGGGCCCCCCTCTGGAGCCAGGCCTGGAGGTGGGGCTCATGGAACGTCACCTCTATGACATGGAAGGAGCCCGAGCTGGTGTGCGAGGTCGAGAAGTTCCGACGACATATAGTCGGGCTGACCGCCACACACAGCTTGGGCTCTGGTACCAGTCCTCTTGGACTCTCTTCCACTCTGGAGTTGCCCACGATGAGAGGCGCCGAGACCTGGTAGGGCGTGACTGGGAAGAACGCCCCCCCCCCCCACCCCACCCCCCCCAATCAGAACCCGAGCGGTGTTCTGTTATTGTACTTCTGTGCTCATCATGGGTTGTCCATAACGAACACCATGTTCAAGCATAAGGGTCTCCACGCATGCACTTGACACCAGGACACCCTATGTCGCAGTTAAATGATCGACTTTGTGGTCGTGTCATCGGACTTGCGGCCGCATGTCTTGGACACTAGGGTGAAGAGAGGGACAGACCTGTCAAATGATCACCACCTGGTGGTGAGTTAGATCCGATGGTGGGGGAAGATGCCGGTCCGACGTGGCAGGCCCAAACGTATTGTGAGGGTCTGCTGGGAACGTCTGGCAGAATCCACTGTCAGAAGGAGTTTCAACACCCACCTCCGACAGAACTTTGCTCATGTTCCGGGGGAGGCGGGGGACCTCAAGTCCAAGTGGACCATGTTCCGCGCGTTCATTGCTGAGGCGGCCGACCGGAGCTGTGGCCGTAAGGTGGTCGGTGCCTGTCGTGGCGGCAATCCCCGAACCCATTGGTTGACACCAACAGTGAGGGATGCCGTCAAGCTGAAGAAGGAGTCTTTGGCCTGTGGGACTCCTGAGGCACCTGATGGGTACCGGCTGGCCAAGCGCAATGCAGCTTCGGTGGTTGCTGAAGCAAAAACGAACACCATGTTCATGTTCACCATGTATGGGAGGAGTTCAGTGAGGCCATGGAGACAGGCTTCCGGACGGCTTCGAGGAAATTCTGGTCCACCATCCGGCGTCTCAGGAGGGGGAAGCAGTGCAACATCAACACTGTGTATAGTGGGGATGGGGCACTGCTGACCTCGAATGGGGACGTTGTGAGTCGGTGGGGTGAATACTTCGAAGACCTCCTCAATTCCACCGACACGCCTTCCCATGGGGAAGCAGAGTCTGGGGTCTCTGAGGCAGGCCCTCCTATCTCTGGAGTTGAGGTCACCGAGGTGGTTAAAAAGTTCCTCGGTGGCAAGGCCCCGGGGGTGGATAGATTCGCCCGAACTTCCCAAAGGCTCTGGACATTGTGCGGCTGTCTTGGTTTAAAGCCTCTGCAACATCACATGGACATCGGGGACAGTGCCTCTGGATTGACAGACTGCGGTGTGGTCCCCCTTTTTAAAAGGGGTGACCACAGGGTGTGTTCCAACTACAGGGGGATCAAGCAAAGCTCTCGATTCACCGATTGACCTATGTTCCTACCCTCACCTATGGTCACGAGCTGTGGTTCGTGACCGAAAGAACAAGATCCCGGATACAAGCGGCCGAAAGGAGATTCCTCCGCAGGGTGTCCGGGCTCTCCCTTAGAGATAGTGTGAAAGCTCGGTCATCCAGCAGGGGCTCAGAGTAGAGCTGCTACTCCTCCACATTGAGAGGACCCAGATGAAGTAGCTCGGGCATCTGATTAGGATGCCTCCCGGACGCCTCCCTGGTGAGGTGATCCGGGCACGTCCCACCGGGAGGAGACACCGGGGATGACCCAGGAGATGCTGGAGAGACTATTTCTCTCGCCTGGCCTGGGAACTCATTGGGATCCCCTCGGAAGAGCTGGAGGAAGTGGCTGGAAAGAGGAACGTCTGGGCTTCCCTGCTGAGGCTGCTGCCCCTGCGACCTGACCTCGGATAAGTGGAGGAAAATGGATGGATTGATGGATGTTTGAAAGTTTCAAATTTTATCGAAATTTACCATGCCTGTATGCTTGGTTATGGTGACATTGTTGAAATACAGTACTCAGGCCAGTTGCTTTCATGAGCCACGAGGAATTTGTGTGCTCCTTAGTTCCAAACTGTTACCAAGGGTGAATGTGAAAAATGTGTCCACCTTTCTTTGAAAATAAGAATTTACTGCACCTAAAATATTATATTCTAGACTCCAAAGACTTATGTACTCATCAGAGGTAACGCCACAGCCATGCCACTCTCTCTCTGAGCTACGTTTTACGCTCAATGGACAATAGATATAACCATTGTCACATAACTGCCACGTCAATGTGCCACAATCAACGTAGCCACCATGTAGTCACGGGAGGCACATCTTTTGGAATTGGATCTAGTCATATTGTATGTCTGTGACCTGGAGATTCATCAGTCCGATTCTCTGCCTGAATTGCACCACTGTGCCAGTAAACAACAGCGGCCAATTCTGGAAGTAACAGAATTAGTCAACACCATTTTAAGTGACACATGGAAACTATTGTTGGACACATTGTTCAGTCCCGACAATCCATTTGATCTAGCCATCCATCCATTTTCTACCGCTTATCCGGGTCGGGTCGCGGGGGCAGTAGCTTTAGCAGGGACGCCCAGACCTCCTTCTCCCCAGCCACTTCATCAATCTCTTGCGGGGGGATCCCGAGGTGTTCCCAGGCCAACCGAAGGATGTAGTCCTGCGTCGTCCCCGGGGTCTCCTCCCGAAGCACCCTCCACAGGACTCCCCGAGGCACACGGTCAAACGCCTTCTCCAAGTCCATAAAACACATGTAGACTGGTTGGGCGAACTCCCATGCACCCTCGAGGACCCTGCCAAGAGTGTAGAGCTGGTCCACTGTTCCACGGCCAGGACCACACTGCTCCTCCTGTATCTGAGATTCGACTTCCCGATGGACCCTCCACTCCAGCACCCTTGAATAGACCTTACCAGGGAGGGTGAGGAGTGTGATCCCCCTGTAGTTGGAACACATCCTCCAGTCCCCCTTCTTATAAAGGGGGTCCCACCACCCCAGTCTGCCAATACAAAGGCACTGTCCCTGATGTCCACGCAATGTTGCAGAGGCGTGTCAACCAGGACAGCCCCACAACATCCAGAGCCTTTAGGAACTCCGGGCGAATCTCATCCACCCCCGAGGAGCTTTTTAACTACCTCGGTCACCTCAAACCCAGAGATAGGAGACCCCGCCTCAGAGAACCCACACTCTGCTTCCTCATGGGAAGGCGTGTCGGTGGAATTGAGGAGGGCTTCGAAGTATTCTCCCCACCAACTCACAACGTTCCGAGTCGAGGTCAGCAGCGCCCCATCCCCGCTATACACAGTGTTGGTGGTGCACTGCTTTCCTCTCCTGAGACGCCGGATGGTTGACCAGAATTTCCTCGAAGCCTTACGGAAGTCTGTCTCCATGGCCTCACCGAAAAAAAAACATACCCGAGCAAAAACTCGGGTATGTTTTTTTTTTTACTACCGAAGCTGCATTCCGCTTGGCCAGCCGGTACACATCAGCTGCCTCAGGATTCCCACAGGCCAAAAAGGCCCGATAAGACTCCTTCTTCAGCTTGACGGCATCCCTCACTGTTGGTGTCAACCAATGGGTTCGGGGATTGCCGCCACGACAGGCACCGACCACCTTACGGCCACAGCTCCGGTCGGCCGCCTCAGCAATGAACGCGTGGAACATGGTCCACTTGGACTCGATTTCCCCCGCCTCCCTCGGAACATGAGCAAACTTCTGTCGGAGGTGGGAGTTGAAACTCCTTCTGACAGTGGATTCTGCCAGATGTTCCCAGCAGACCCTCACAATACGTTTGGGCCTGCCACGTCGGACCGACATCTTCCCCCACCATCGGATCCAACTCACCACCAGGTGGTGATCAGTTGACAGTTCCGCCCCTCTCTTCACCCGAGTGTCCAAGACATGCGGCCACAAGTCTGATGACACGACCACAAAGTCGATCATCGAACTGTGACCTAGGGTGTCCAAGTGAACGTGTGGACACCCTTATGCTTGAACATGGTGTTCGCTATGGACGAGCACAGAAGTCCAATAACAGAGCACCGCTCGGGTTCTGATCGGGGGGGCGTTCCTCCCAATCAAGCCCTTCCAGGTCTCACTGTCATTGCCCACGTGAGCATTGAAGTCCCCCAGCAGAATGATGGCGTCCCCAGCGGGACCGCTCTCCAGCACCCCCTCTAAGGACTCCAAAAAGGGTGGGTACTCTGAACTGCTGTTTGGTGCATAGGCACAAACAACAGTCAGGACCCCCCCCCCCCCCCCCCCACTACCCGAAGGCGGAGGGAGGCAACGTACAGGCGCCAAGCCGGGGGGCAATAAGTATACCCACACCTGCTCGCCGCCTCTCACTGTGGGCAACCCCAGAGTGGAAGAGAGTCCAACCTCTCTTGAGAGGACTGGTACCAGAGCCCAAGCTGTGTGTGGAGGCGAGTCCAACTATATCTAGTCAGAACCTCTCGACCTCACACACCAGCTCGGGCTCCTTCCCTGCCAGAGAGGTGACATTCCACGTCCCTAGAGCCAGCTTCTGTAGCCGGGGATCGGATCGCCAAGGTCCCCGCCTTCGGCCACCACCCAGCTCACCCTGCACCCGACCCGACCCCTATGACCCCTATGGCCCCTCCCACAGGTGGTGAGCCCATGGGAAGGGGGACCCACGTTACCCTTTCTGGCTGTGCCCATGGGCGCAGGCCTGGCCACCAGGCGCTCGCCTTCGAGCCCCACCACCAGGCCTGGCTCCACATCCGGGCAAGGGAAAACCAAGTCCACCGTTCGTCATCATCATAAGAGGTCTTTGAGCTGTGCTTTGTCTGGTCCCTCACCTAGGACCTGTTTGTCATGGGTGACCCTGCCAGGGGCATAATGCCCCAGACAACTTAGGTCCTAGGATCATTGGGACACACAAACCCCTCCACCACGATAAGGTGACGCCATTTGATCTAATATCCGTTATATCGGCGTCCCTTTTATTGAGGTTCCACTGTATTCATATCGTGCATAATTTGCCATATATATGTATGAATAATTCCCTAAAAATATGTGGTCGCTACTTCGCAGATTTCACCTATTACGGGGCTGGTCCGGAACCTAACCCCGGCGATAAACGAGGGATTACTGTACATGCATTTATGTACCACGTACTGTCAACATAGTAGTCGCTGCATGATTCAGGCAGTGGGTGAATTAGGTGAGGTGAGGGTAAATGCAGTGAGTGAGTTAATTAGTGACTTGGTGGGTGATTCAGACTCTAAGTCATTGGGTAAATGGAGCCATTAAATGAGTGAGGGAATTCGATGGTGAGGGAGTGAGAGCGTGGCTGCAGCCATTCCATCAGCGCAAATGACAATAAAGGATTGTAGCCATGAAGGGAAATGGCATCAATGGCTTAAATCTCTGCTGCTCTTCATCTTGATGGACAGTTTGTCCAGTCACAGCCACATTTCTATTCCTATAACCTGAAAAACGAGCTACATGATGATTGGCAAAGTCCAGCCATCCATCCATCCATTTTCTGAGCCGCTTCTCCTCACTAGGGTCGCGGGGGTGCTGGAGCCTATCCCAGCTGTCATCGGGCAGGAGGCGGGTTACACCCTGAACTGGTTGCCAGCCAATCGCAGGGCACATACAAACAGACAACCATTCGCACTCACAGTCACACCTACGGGCAATTTAGAGTCTCCAATTTATGCATGTTTTTTTGGGATGTGGGAGGAAACCGGAGTGCCCGGAGAAAACCCACGCAGGCACGGGGAGAACATGCAAACTCCACACAGTCGGGGCTGGGGATTGAACCCGGATTCCTCAGAACTGTGAAGCTGACGCTCTAACCAGTCGGCCACCGTGCCGCGATTGGGAAAGTCAGAATACGTATTTCTCATTTCATGCTGAATCTGTGGTCTTACTCATGAAAGGTTTCCCCATATTACACGGTAGCTTGTATACAGTACAGTAGGGATGGGCAAATTTTTGGCTCAGGGGCCACATTGACAATCCAGGACCAGATACCTACATATAATAAATAAACCAAAAAAAAGGCATTGTAGTGTTAATACTTAGATTTATTTTTAATGGGAACAGTGTTGTTTTGTTGATCACCTTTTTTTTTTTTTTTTTTGGCCAGTGCATCAAAGTCTGGTGTTACTTTTGTTGTGGCAATCCGCAGAACACATCTGAGGTGTTCATCTCTCAGCTGGGATCTGTAGGATGTTTTGTTGCTGTTCATCACACTAAAGGTATGTTCACACACATATGTAGACTCAAACACCACCAGCATCATCTGTGCCATCTTCTGGATTTTTGGAAATTTGTCTTCACTTAATGAAGCATAAAACTCATCCAGTTTGAGAGTTGAACTTCTATTTTAAAACAGTATCACATTGGAGATTAATCAGTTCCATCTGCAGCTCCCGTGGCACTGTTTTGTCTGATAAAGATGCTTTGCTGAGCCTGCAAGCTTAATTTTAACCGCTGAGCCGTAGCCATCAGTTCCTGCGTTGATTGGCTGTTAGCATAATCAGCATGCTTGGTAGGAAAGACGGCTGATGTTATATTCCTCTAAAACTGCAATGGTTTCTTAAGAAATTAGGCATACAGCCTTTGACTGGACTTCAGTGAAAATTTATTTTGTAGTCCATTCTATATTAAACACTCAGCACTCACTATCGACTTTTTTCTTTGGCCCCCTCATGGTTGAAGAAGGGTTCAGGGCAGGAGCAGAGTAAAAACAGAACAGCCAAAGTCAAGTCAATGTATCACTGTACCGACTGCACTACCTGGTGGAACCACTGGGCATTACAGGACAACCAGGTGTAACCACTTGGCATTGCAGGACAAGGTCAAATGAATGCAGTCATGATTTTGATATGGTTTGGGTGATTCTGTACCAATCTTTGGCGGGCCGGATTGAAATGATTTACGGGCCGGAAGTGGCCCGTGTGCCATAGTTTGCCCACCCCGACAGTACAGTACAGTAGAGCTCCCCTTCAGTCCTCTTTCAGCTCTTTGTGCCAGTGTTCCTTGTTGTTTTACAATTTAAAACAATGGATCATTTATTCATTCATCTTCTGTTGGATTTATCTTACCCAACATTATAATAAATAGACACAAAAGGAATGAAGACGCTGGTCTCTTTTTCTCATGAGGAGGGCGCATGGGAGATTGTTCAGATTACAGCCTCTCAACACGCTCTAAACAATCTCTCCCGTCGCTCCTGCATTTATTTGAAAATAGGGAGGTTTCTAAGTTTACAAGACACAACACACGAAGGGGAGGGTTTCAAGGTGAAAACATGGCACCAACACCTGCCACGTCCCGGCCACGTCCTTCTCTCAGATGATTCCTGCTGAGTCATCTTCTTGAAGGCGAGACATCTTTCTTTCTAAAAATTGTCCATAATACTCATGCAAGCTAAGCAAATAAATGATAACTTCTACAATATATCCAACATTTCCCTCCTGTTTATCATGTATTTGCACATATTCTCATATCATCTTACAGTCACTTAATTTCGATTTTTAACTGTAGAATCATTTTTATGAAACAAATACATTTACACTCAGAGTAAATTTGTCATACATGAATGTTGTAGTTTAAACATCGTAATCATCTGGATCAGGAAACAAATCAGGTAAAACAACATCATCATCATCATTGTCAACCTCCAATAAAGGATACATCTGCTCCATATGGTTCCATGTGGGTAATTGCTGTGGAAATTAATCTACTGATTAAAGCCCGAATGCATGGGATACAACAACATCCACGCAATTTCAGAATGGCTGCAAAAACAGCAATTGATATCAATATTGGTGAAATTAGGGTTTTGTATTTACCAAAAACGTCCATCCAGCTGTCCCACAAGGAGTGTTGATTGAGGGTCCGTAGATCATCGATGGCTCTGGTCAAGCTGCCATCTGAAGCAGTATTGTTTGTTCTCCAAACATACCGCAAACACCTCCCTCTCTTGCGAGGAGCATGTCGACAGCTATGCGGTTTTGGAATGTTCTTGAACTGCTCATGCACAGCTTCCAACCCACTCTGAGTTCAATTTCCTAATCTCTGTACATTGAAGTGGATATAGTTTATCCCATCAACATTTTTATTAATCGTACACCACCAACATATGAAGTATTCAAATCCTCCTGCAACTTGGTCAGCTAATTTGTATTGATTAGGAACCCCACGAGGAACACCTATGGCGTTGATGTATGTTTTATGTTGGATAATTTTGCCTCTGCCAGGATAAATCTATTTTTTGTCTATGTTCTAGATTGGACAAAAACATTGGTGCCCTTTCCATTAAATCTTGAACAGGCATAGGGTATACTGACACATGCAATATCAAAGTGATAACAGCGCACAATCCAGACATATCTTTAGGTAATCTATCAAACAGTCTATCATCTCCGGACCACCACCAGGTGTCGCTCCGTGATACTGGCATAAATTTTGGTCCGACTTTTAAGGTTACTTTACACTGTGTGTCGTTCAGTGGTCCTAATTTTTTGCCTTTACTAATCATGTTTATACAAGTGAAATTATTTGGTGCTACTAAAGTAGAAAACATTGGTTTGTGTTTATCTGCTTCTGTTACGGGATATATAGGATCCCACGATTTACACCTCTCAGTTGGTGCAGTAGTGTTCATTCATGGAATAATACAATCTTGTGATAAATGTGCCGGAACTATGCGCAACTAAGGCCTGGGACCCATGCAAACCACACAATCTTTTCTCGCTACATTTGCTGCTTGTTCCACCAATAGTAACCAATTGTTATTTTGTCCTGAAACTCCTGTGACAACAAGGAACCAATCATCAGTAGTTATGTTGTTAACCATTCAAATCTGTCCACCTTTCTTTGAAGTTTTCAATGGCATTTCTGGTTTAACACGGTTCCCATAACACAATGCTACTCGGAAGTGGGGATCTTTTCCGCCAGAATATGCCCACAAACTCATCATCAAACACACTGGGTGACTTGATTTGTATTTCAATATTAAACTATGGGCCGTTTTGCTTATGTTAAACTTTTTTCTATGTTCTTTTGCTGTTTTTTGTGACCAACTGGACCAATCATAACCTGTTTCACCAATGAGGTGTTCCCATCCAAAGCCTATAGTTGCATACCAGTCATATCCAAATCCCCAATTCTGCCCATTCTCTTGAGCATCATTGGTGAGAGCCGCATATGGAATTATGATTAAAGCATCTTGATTTTGGGGGGCACAAAATATTAAACCGTTTTGCCGCATTTGGAGGCCATGCCCACAGTTCTGATCATCAGCTGTACTCCTTTTGATACGAGTTAATGATTCAAAATTTTTTATTATTGGGTTGGTCATATTGGTCCAGTTGGTAGGTGATTTCCTATCTAAAAAATGCGTTGTATCATTTAGGGTGGGACGTCCCATGTACCACAAAACAAAATCAACACTATAGTAACCAAAGTTGCTATGTAACAACTTATCGAATCTCGTAACCAACGTGGGTGTGCCTTTCTGCTGAGTTCTCACTAAACGGGTTGGTGTCTTTTTTCTTCACTGACCAGCAAGCGTTTTCAGAATGTACACATCTGCTCCCGCTCCGTTATCAGACTTTTGCTCACCTTCCCTATTTGAGTACTCAGCTGAAATGACTCTTTTACAGTGTGTTAAATGAACCCACGTGTTTCTTTCTGCTATTTTTTATTGTCCCATTCATTCTTTCCACGAGACCTGCACTCTGAGGGTGGTAAGCACAATGGTTTTTCAAATTGATGTGGAACATGGTTTCTATTTTATTGATTATTTGATTTACAAAATGAGTCCCATTATCGCTGTAAATGGTTTCAGGTATGCCATATCTTGGAATTATGTCTTTACATAGTGCTTTTGCCACCGTTAGAGCATCAGGTGATTTTGTTGAGAATAATTCGATCCATTTAGAAAATGCATCTATGATAACCAAACAATACTTTCTTCCTTCACTTTGGTTTAATTCAATATTCCTCTCCTGGGCCTCAAATTGCCTTGTGGATTATACCTAGCACAAATCATACATGCTCTACAAATTATTATTATTATTATTTATATTTTTTTAAATCGGAATTAAAACCATAAGTTGTATAATATTGATTTATCTGTCTTACCATCCCTCCTGTTGAGACATGTGACACAGCATGGCTCAATATACCAGCCCATTTGAATAGTTTTTTTTTTTTTTTTCTCTTTTTTTTTTTGGCTAATGTAAATTTCATTTTGTAGTTTTGCACTTTGTTTTTACCAATAATTGCGTTCTTGTTGTGGAACCCTCTTACTGGCTATCAGTATAGATTGTACCATCTTTATTTATCATTAGTTTGCATGCCTCGGTTAATGCTACTAATTCAGCAGTTTGTTTAGCCAATTCCTGACAATCATGCCGCGTGCCTTCATCAGGTAAGGGTGTTAGTGTGGCTGGATTTAAGTGCATCGCTCAACAGTCAAATGTGGTTGTGACACCAAGATGGCCATGCAAGACAAATGTCTTGCAGGTGATAAAAACGCCATATTCGTTTACAATAGGAGAGCAGACACTGTATGTGGGACCTTAAGAGTTAATGGATGAAATAACACAATCGTGGAACTGCTCTCGATTGCCATCGAAGCTGCCACAACTGCTCTGACACAATGCGGTAATGCACACGTCACGTTGTCCAGTTTAGTTGAAAAATAAGCTATTGGTCTCAGCTTATCACCATATTGTTGTGTAAGTACGGAGGTCATGTAATAGTGCTTACAATCTACCATTTGAATAAATGGTGTATCATAATTTGGAAGGGCCAGCGCAGTACTGGACACCAAATGTTGTTTAATGTCACAGAAGGCCTTTTCTGCCTCTGTATTCCATTGAACAGGTGATGTCATTTTAAGGTTTGCTTCATACATCAATTTTGACAACGGTGCAATAATTTCTGCATAGTTTGGAATCCATGCTCTACAATAATTTGTCAGACCTAAAAATGACATCATATGTTTCTTTGTTTGTGGTTTAGGGGCTTTTAAAACTATAGCTTTTCTGTCTTCTAATATAGTCCTTCCTCCCACACTTAGATTATGTCCTAGATATTTGACTTTTTTTTTTACACCATTGCAATTTATATTTGTTAACTTTATGTCCCTCCTCTGCTAGATGACACAGTAAGGTCAATGAATCTTTGATGCATGTCTCTCCATCTGGAGATGCCAAAAGCACATCATCGACATATAGTAAAATTTGGCTCCCTCCTGGGGGAGTGAATTTAGACATGCTTTTTATTATTACTTGTGAATAAATGGTTGGACTTTCACAGTAACCTTGTGGTAATCTAGTAAATATATATGTTTTCCCTCAAATTTAAATTCAAACCAAAATTGACTGTTCTTTTCTATTGGTATAGAAAAGAAAGCATTGCTTATGTCAATATTTCTTCATCAATTTCAGTGAGGATCATTTGGTCTAATCATACAGGATGCATGTGTCTCCCTTCAGCAGCCTGCCTTGTCCAAAACATTGCATTCCTGATTAGACCAGTTGACGCACAGTATTCCAGTTTGTTTCCTATTTGTCGCCAATCATTTGTCTCCTGTCCTTGTTTCACTAATGTTCCCACATGTTTCCATTGTGACCCATAATCTTTGCACAATGAAATACAAGTTCTCCCCTGTGGGTCTCTAATCCACACAGGCTCAAGTTCCATGGCAAAAGTAATTGGCCTATTTGCAGATTTAACTATTGCCTTATGTCCCGATAATTTGGAACCTGGGATCTTTTCCCTACATGCTTTTGTATCGCAAAGAAATTTAATTTCTTCCCCATTTACTGACAAGGTTATTTCAGGTTTTTTTTCTGTGTCCAAACTCAGAATGTCCTGTAAATTGAAATCCACTTCCTCATTCTCTGTAATATTTAAACAAGAGGATTTGTTGAGTTGGGAAGCAGGCTGGCTTAGTCATGCGGTTGTTTGTCCGTATTCTCCGTTACTTTTCTTAGGGCAGTTACGTGCGATGTGGCCTTTATCTCCACAGCACCAACAGATGGTATTATCATAACAATTTCGACCATATCTTACTCTCCCACGGCCTCTGCCACGTCCTCTAAAATTATCTCTCTCTCTGCCTTGATAGTATTTCTTTTTCTCCTCTCCTTTTTCTCTTTTAGACGCCATGTTTAGCCAAAAAAGTAAGTCGTCAAATCCATCTTTTTCCATTTGTGATATATTATTTTTGTGTCGACCCTTTATTTCGTTTCGAAGTTGAACTAATTTTTGCGAATTTAGCTGGCCAGCGAAACCATATTTGGCTATCCAATTGTTTAAATGTTTTATTTTGGAAGGGTTTTGAAGTTGTACATATTTCCAATCTTTACACGTCAGGCTTTCTGTTGGATGCATTTTATTGTTATTGTTTTCCATTTTTGCGAATTTGGAAGTCAGTTTATTCGCACCTAGAGTGACCTAATACTGACTTTATTCAAAAAATGACCGGGTGACAATGAATGTCTGAGTTACGGTAACCCTCAACCTTCTACCCCAAATGGGGCGGAGGATTCTTGCCTCTGCTTCCAAACTCAGTTGTCACTTACAATCCAGTCTTATACAGTCATACTTTCACACATCCACACGATATTAGTAACGTTTTAACAAACACACGAAAACATGGAAACACGGAAACACAAAAACACGGAAACACAAAAACACGGAAACACAAAAACACGGAAACACAAAAACACGGAACTTAAGTACGTACAGGACTCCGTCGTCCTCTTTTTTATTTTATTAAACACGGAATTTAAGTATGTACAGGACTCCGTCGTCCTCGCGGAATTTGTCGGACTCCGCCGTCCTTTATTTACTTGCCAGTGACTAGTATTACACAAGGTTTAATTTGCAGACTTTTTCGTCGCCTAAAAATTTTTTAAAATTTAACTCACCAAAGTCGTCTTCAATCCTGTGGATTGTCGTCAACCTTCAGATCCCAGTTGAGGAGTACGAAGACCAGTCCCGGAAAGGGTCTCAATTGTCGTGGCCACGGTCTCTTAACTGGGTGTCGGCTCCACAACTGGAATCCTCGGGTGTGTTGACATCCGGCTCGAAGGACCAATTTAATGTTGGATTTATCTTACCCAACATTATAATAAATAGACACAAAACGAATGAAGACGCTGGTCTCTTTTTCTCATGAGGAGGGCGCATGGGAGATTGTTCAGATTACAGCCTCTCAACACGCTCTAAACAATCTCTCCCGTCGCTCCTGCATTTATTTGAAAATAGGGAGGTTTCTAAGTTTACAAGACACAACACACTAAGGGGAGGGTTTCAAGGTGAAAACATGGCACCAACACCTGCCACGTCCCGGCCACGTCCTTCTCTCTGATGATTCCTGCTGAGTCATCTTCTTGAAGGCGAGACATCTTTCTTTCTAAAAATTGTCCATAATACTCATGCAAGCTAAGCAAATAAATGATAACTTCTACAATATATCCAACATTCTGCTTATCCTCACTATGGTTGCGAGCAGGCTGGAGCCTATCTCAGCTATCTTCGGGCGAGAGGCGGGGTATACCCTGAACTGGTCGTCAGCCAATCGCAAGGCACATACAAACAAACAACCATTCGCACTCACATTCACACCTACGGGCAATTTAGAGTCTTCAATTAACCTTCCCTGCATGTTTTTGGAATGTGGGAGGAAACCGGAGAAAAAAAAACCCACGCAGACACGGGGAGAACATGCAAACTCCACACAGGCGGGATTTGATTGTTTGTTTCCAGAGTTGGCAGGTTGTATTGGGGAATAGTTATAAATATTTCAAAGCTCAGCAAATGTAGTCAGGTTATAATGTATTGCTTAGTATAAAATGATAAATAATTACATGAATGCATGATTTTAGCTTGATAACCGACATTGAAATAACATTCCCATACAATCTGAATGTAAATAAAAGTATGTATGAAAGTAAATATGTATGCGGTTTCAACATTTGATACCAAAGAATAGATTGCAATGCTTATGTTTTTAAAGTGGATGTGGTATTTATTCTCATTCATTAATTCTGCAATATTTACAAACCCAATTCCAATGAAGTTGGGACGTTGTGTTACACATAAATAACAGAATACAATGATTTGCAAATCATGTTCGACCTGTATTGAATTGAGGTCACTACAAAGATACTTAATGTTCCAACTGATAAACTTTATTGTTTTTAGCAAATAATCATTAACCTATAATTTTATGGCTGGAACACGTTCCAAAAAAGCTTGGACGGGTGGCAAAAAAGACTGAGAAAGTTGAAAAATGCTCATCAAACACCGTTTTGGAACATCCATTAGGTGAACAGGCTAATTGGGAACAGGTGGGAGCCATGATTGGATATAAAAGGAGCTTCCCTGAATTGCTCAGTCATTCACAAGCAAAGATGGGGCGAGGTTCACCACTGAACAAGTGCGTGAGAAAATAGTCGACCAGTTTAAGGACAATGTTCCTCAACGTACAATTGCAAGGAATTTAGGGATTTCCTCATCTACGGTCCATAATTTTATCACAAGTTTCAGAGAATCTGAAGAAATCACTGCATGAAAGCGGCAAGGCCGAAAACCACCTGAGTGACTTCGATCCCTCATCAAAAACTGATATCAATGTGTAAAGGATATCACCACATGGGCTCAGGAACACTTCAGAAAACCAATGTCAGTAAATACAGTTCGGCGCTACATCCGTAAGTGCCACTTAAAACTCTACTATGCATAGCAAAAGCCATTTATCAACAACACCCAGAAACACCGCCAGCTTCTCTGGGCCTGAGCTCATCTAAGATGGACTGACGCAAAGTGGAAAAGTGTTCTGCGGTCCGACGAGTCCACATTACAAATTGTTTTGGGAAATTGTGGACGTCTTGTCCTCCGGGCCAACGAGGAAAACAACCATCCAGACTGTTATGGACACAAGATTCATAAGCCAGCATCTGTGACGGTATGGGGTTGTGTTAGTGCCAATGGCATGGGTAACTTACCCATCTGTGAAGGCAACATTAATGCTGAAAGGTACATACAGGTTTTGGAGAAACATATGCTGCCATCCAAGCAACGTCTTTCTCATGGACGCCCTTGCTTATTTCAGCAAGACAATGCTAAACCACATTCTGCACGTGTTACAACAGCGTGGCTTTGTAGTAAAAGAGTGTGGGTACTAGACTGGCCTGCCTGTAATCCAGACCTGTCTCCCATTGAAAATGTGTGGCGCATTATGAAGAGTAAAATACTGACAACCGAGACCCCGGACTGTTGAACAGCTGAAGCTGTACATCAAGCAAGAATGGGAAATAATTCCACTTACAAAGCTTCTACAATTAGTGTCCTCAGTTCCCAAACGTTTATTGAATGTTGGTAAAAGAAAAGGTGATGTAACACAGTGGTAAACATGACACTGTCCCAGCTTTTTTGGAACGTGTTGCAACCATAAAATTCTAAGTTAATGATTATTTGCAAAAAACAATAAAGTTTACCAGTTAACATTAAATATCTTGTCATTGTAGGATATTCAGTTAAATATAGGTTGAACATGACTTGCAAATCATTGTATTCTGTTTTTATTTATGTTTAACACAACATCCCAACTTCATTGGAATTGGGTTTGTGGTTTATAGAATCACTTGTAGATCCTTTTGCTAATTGTTGCATTGAAGAAGGCCTAAGGAAAATCACCTTTCTTCCTGGTCAAACGTATTGCCTTATTTTAGCTTGAATGACACATCTTTTCACATCCCCCATGCTGACCTTTCACCATTCGTATGTACACTTATCCACTCAACTTACTTCAGGACTTGGCATCGATTATCTGCTGACCTTTAAATACAAAGTAATCTCTACAATTTTCCCTTACAATACTTTTATCACCTCCCCCACATCACCATACATCAGGCATGCCCAAAGTCCGGCCCGTGTCCAAATTTCCTCCGACCCGAAGCATCATGTCATAAAATCAATAATATGTGGTCCGCCAGCACAGTTTACCACAGTAAACTATACACACATACAAGAAAAAAGCCATTTTATATTTCAACAGAGGGTGGCAGTAGACTCTCGTCGCGTGACCCCTGTGGTATGTTTTTAGCCCATTTCTAAAATGGCAACTGAAACTAAAAAGAGGAAAGTTGACAAGGGTCGCCGTGTCCAGGACAATTGGATTTTTTCGCTGACATACGAAAAAACTGTGTCGGCCTAAATTGCCAAGAGACTGTGGCTGTTTTCAAAGAATTTAATATGAAGAGGCACTACCAGACGAAACATGCGAACTACGACAAGCAAAACAGAAGCCACTGGAAACTGTTTTGATGGCACAGCAGCGCTTTTTCACAAGAGCCCGTGACTCAAATGAAAATTCTACAAAGGCGAGCTACGAGTCTCAGTGAATTGATTTTTTTGTGATGATCAAACCACAAATTTGTCAAATTTCTGTCATCTGATTTGACTATACTATAGTCAAAAAAATAGTATAGTCACTATACTATTCTTTGTCAAAATGCACTTGGATGTGATTTGTTAAAACAAAGTCAGTCAACTTTCATATAATAGTTCATTTGTATTTAATTTCTTATTATTTTAAACTTTAACTATCCTGATAATGCAATTGAAAACAGATTCTCATTTGCAATATGGAGCTCGCTGCAGACAGCAAAGTGATATAGTTACATATTTACATGTTAATTTACAACGGTAATGGTTCAAGGAATGTCAGGCCGAATGGTCGGCCCCCATACATTTTCATCTGACCAAATCCGGCCCTCTTTGCAAAACGTTTGGACACCCCTGCCATAACATTCTGCTCCCGTTTTTTGTTTTGGGGCTCTTGTGCGACAATCCTGTACCATCATCATCACCATTCATATTGTGGCTTTTCTCTCTGCATTCAACTGCATCGTTATGCATAAAAAAATGAAAATTTGAATAAATTCACAAGGTCATGTGGGCACATACAAACTCGCTGAAGCTCGAATGGGTACAGCGCAGCGTGAGTTTGGGCCAACTTGGAAGTCATCCAGTTTAGCGGAACAGATTGTGTTCAACTTTGGGGTTCCACTGTTTGTCTGCATCACGTTTTGATATACAGTACTTTAAACCTTTTTTTATATACACTGCATGCTTTTAAAGTAATACATTAAAATATAATCTTTATAATGTCCTTCTACAATTCACAACCCGTCCAACTTTAAAATACTTAAAGCGATTATAAAATGTTCCTTCATTCAGCCACTTACACAATGACTAATTATGATGAGATAAATGATTAAACCACCCTTGCTTCTTCAGTTTCATTGTTGTTACCAGGCATTATAAATGAACAAGAAACTGAAGAAGCAAGGGTGGTTTAATCGTTTTTTCCATTACCGTAAACTGGAGCATAAACAGTTCATTCACACAGTAAAGTGCAACGGGGAGCTTCAGTGGGCTGGCATAGGATCCCAATGAACGCAAACAGGATTTACTGTATTGAAAATGGATTGATGGATTTCACACACCACTTGAGTTTACCTTACTATTGTCTATGTGAGCCCTACCACATGGTGCTGCTTTTCTTTGTTTTCAATATTTTATGTGATTTATATTGTTTGAAGAGTCGTGATCTATGAAATAAATGCAGATTAATAAACCTGTCGCATGTGTAAAATAATGCTGTTGGAAGAGGAAGTATAATTTCTAAAAAGCACACCAGACAGCTGATATTGTACTTTTCCGACTTTGTAGCCTACCAAAGGGGTTGGTGCTCCAGCTTCTTTAAAATTAATATGCCACTGATAGGCAGCACAGTGTGTTAGTGGTTTGCACGTATGCCTCACAGTTGACACGTCTCCAGTTTGAATCTCGGCTGATATTTATAGTGACCACTGATAGTGTAAAAGTCAATACATTAAATACACCCACATGTGATCGGATAATTAAAAGAATGGACAAGCTGTCATAATACACCTTAAAAATTATAACGTACTTCCTTGCTGATAATTGTGATACACTTTACCATGAGCACTGACAGCAAAGCTGTTGCATGTCTGATAACGTTTGTGAGGTTACACCGTGTCAGACCAGGACCTCACTCTGTCACACTCAGTCGGAAGATCAGATGAATGTGCTCTTTCATAAGCATTTATTTACTGTGGGGCTGAAGTTGTGGTATGTGTTCATGGTATGTGATTACCTGACATACAGCACTGGTTTTACAATAAAAACAAAATGATTTTTCATCGGTTGAGACACACGCACACAAACACACTGCAAGCTGATTTAAGGCTTTGATTTGAGGATGAAATAGTCCATCTGTCTGTCTGCCTTTGGAACACTTATCACACAATATGTTGCCAAGGAAATACTGCTGCACCGATCATGCACATCTACAACTGCTATAAATTCTCTCGCCATAAGGATTCTAATAATCTATTTGTAATTGTACGTACATTATTTTTTATTATTCCGTTGTCATCCTCGCTTCACGAGCTGCATTGGCAAGTTAATCAATTTATGTGCAACATTATCATTAATTTGAAGTCGTGACTGAGCACACAAATGTAAGTTTAAAATTAATCAGTTAGTTACTAACAGTAAATATATGATTTTATAGAGCAGAGCAGCTGCCTGCCGAGTGTTGACATAGAATACGCCGATAAAAGAGGTGTGAGAATAAATTAAAACCAAAAGCGTCTTAGTTGGAACTCAAAGTAAAGTTCTGCATATAAGTAACTCTCTGCAGGTTTATCACTGCAAGCAGTGGCTCTCCCTTTGTCACCCTGATTGTTGATCCCCTAAAAATAATGGCTAGAGCTGCTTTGGGCCTTTCTGTGCACAACTTGTATGGTGTAAAGTTGTGGATTCAGTCTGGAAGAAAATGATACATTTCTTCAATCCATCCATTTTCCATACTGCTTATCCTCACTAGGGTCATGGGTTTGCCGGTGTCTATCCTAGCTGACTCTGGGCGAGAGGCGGCATCCACCCTGAACCGGTCGCCAGCCAAGCGCAGGGCACATATAAACAAACAACCATTCGCACTCACGTTCACAGTTACGGGCAATTTAGAGTCTTCAATTAACCTACAATGCAATGTGGGAGGAAATCGGAGTATCCCACGCAGGCACGGGGGACGACATGCAAACTCCACACAAACGAGGACAGATTTGAAACCAGGTCCTCAGAACTTTGAGGCAGATGTGTTAACCAGTCGTCCACCGTGCCGCCTGATACATTTCAGGGAGGTTGTCATGTTGAATTAATATTTACGCAACTTCCTGTCTAATTCATTTTAAAAAAAAATAGATTTGCCACCGGCTAGTGGTTTGACAACATTGTCATCAGTCACATTTTGGCATTCATAATACAGTGGAAACTCCAGTCGAAGGGTAGCCTCTAATTTGTTATAGTGTCATTTTTCCAGGATGAATTCATCCAGAGTAAAGCCACTGCCATCATAACACACCTTACTTTTCAGTGCACTTTATATTGTATTTGCTTACAATAGGGGTGTCAAATGTCAGAGGGTCCACAGTAATAATATTATTACGTTCACACAACAAATTGATGGATGTCTTTTTTTTTCAGTTTTTGTTCAGCCCCATGATGTCACTGGTAAGCACATCTGCCACCCGTGATGTCACGGGGCTGAGGCGTATACTTTCTAGCACGAGTTCCCTCCCCCACTATAGAACGACAAAGTGACGTCATTTCGTTTGGCTATGCTGCTCAGTTGTGAGTTAGCTGTGCTTCGCTTCCATAACAAGGCCCGTTTACCACTCCAGCGTGCAGTTAGCAAGCTAACGATGGCTACACCCCAAAAATGTGTCTTCGCTGAATGCCTCAATTTACGGAACAGCTCGGTGATGTTTTTTAAGCTCCCAAAAAAATGAGGAAATAAAAGACCGATGGATTGACAACACGACTACCTGACTCTGCAGTATGCATTTTACGACGGATAGTTTTGTAACCTTTCACCAGAGACAACATGGCTTTGTGGGTAACTTGATACTAGTGAATCTGGCAGTGCCAACTGCCTAACCATCTGGGCTTACTCCTACCGTGCCGCTCTCGTCAGGTGCCGTGTTTGGCTTTGACATTATGTCACCAACAACGAGGGTAAGTTCACTTGTGTGCTTATTTTTTATGATTATAGTCCACAATAACCATTCAGTTTTGAAGTTGAACCTCCTAAAATGATTTTACATCATATAAACTATCACTATATTTGTTTGATACCCTTTGGCGCATCCATTCGACACGCCCACAGCATACAAAAGCTGAGAGAAGGTAACACCCACAGTCAAGTGGCCTACAATGTAGCTTTTGGAAACCCATTAACCCAATAAATGAATAAATAAATAGACAAATACATAGATACATGCATACAAACATACATAGGGATATTCCTGCTGGGATCATTTAGGCATTATAAAAAGGCTTTTGTACACACCGTGACTCAAATGTATGTCTGTGTGATATACAAGGTGTGTCACAAAATATGTTCTACGCAGGCAGGAACTGTCAAATGCTCAGGTCATTGTGAGCGGGCGTGTTGTCATGGTGAAGCAGCCACGAGATGTCCTCCCGCAACTCTCACCTCTTCTTGTCCATCCATCCATCCTTTTTCTTTCTCGCTTACCCTCAGTAGGGTTGCAGGCTGCTGGAGCCTATCCCAGCCATCTCCGGGCAGGAGGCGGGGTACACCCTGAACTGGTTGCCAGCCAATCGCAGGGCACATAGAAACAAACAACCATTTGCACTCACATTCACCCCTACGGGTAATTTAGAGTTGTCAATCAACCTACCACACATGTTTTTGGCATGTGGGAGGAAACCGGAGAGCCCGGAGAAAACCCACCAAGGCACGGTGAGAACATGCAAACTCCACACAGGCGGGGCCGGGATTTGAACCCCGGTCCTCAGAACTGTGAGGCAGATGTGCTTACCAATAATATAATGCATGTGAAATATAATGTATCTTACACTGACTCATAGGGAATCTGTTATAGGAAATGATAGCAAAACATACACACACGTAAGCACACACAGGACAAACAAATGAAGACTGAAGAATCAGTCGTCATTAATTACACAGCAGTCCATTAAATGTCCAAGATGTCTTGTCAGAGAGGGTGGTTACAAGAGACAAACGATGCTTTCAGGGCCATATCAGTCTAAAAGCTTTGGTTGGAGTCATGACAAAGCAGATTGTTTGGGTGTGTAACAAAGATTACTGTGTGACTATTCTTGTTCATGTTGTTGTGCTTTGTTTATCAAATCAATATTCCCATTTACATTTCATTGAGCTGTTCGGCTTGTGACAAAGGAGGTCAAATCCCTACACATGCTATTTCGTCACACTACACAGTCGGAGATAAGTTTCAGTCTTTCGTTTTTAAACATTTCTGTTTTCCCAAATGATCACAATGACAACGAAATTTGTTGAGAGAAAACTTACATTTACACAGACCTACAAATGTTACTAGCATTAAATTTATCCTAACTATTCATTGGTTCCCGATTCATTAGTGAACCTAAGTTAATAGAGTTGGTCCACAATTATTATCGATATACCAAGATCAAGCTTTTTCTTTTTTTTCTTTTAAGAGCTCTTCTCGTGGTCTTGTCCATTTTTGCAGTTGTTATAGAGTATGAACAGAGAGAGCACACATACTGCATGTTTAATCAGTGGTGTGACTTTGATGTGAAAGGCGGGGGGCGTCAAATATTGTATTTATTTATCTATTCATTATTGTAGCCTACATATTTGCAGTAATTACATGGCAATCGTAATCTTCGATGTTTTTTGTGTTTATGTGTAGCGACTCCTTGCTTGCATTCATATTATGATAAGCACATGCTGATCACGCATGGACGTTTAAATGTCGCATGCGATCGACCTGCATCATCTTTATGAACGACGTGTTGGGCATTTCTGGATAAACCAATGGACTGCAATGGTTGGCAGGCATTTTTCGTGTGGTCCTAGTGCTCGCCTCAGCTTATCATCATGTAACATTGTTTTTGGTTAGTAAAATACTGCAGGGGACAGAAAGGTATGCCTCAAAGTTCAAACAGTTTTTGGAGTTCGAAGCATCATTCATGCATGACATCAATATTGCATCCGAGCTGTCAGTAAACCTCAGTAGACCTGGGTTGTGTATTCTACTGTTGTGAGCTGTTGTCTGAGGATGTCTGACAAGAAGCAACAATGAGTGAAGATGTGGACTCCTTCTCACACTACCTAGCAAGACGCCCACTGGTTAGCTGTCATATGCTTGTCGCTTGTCAGTCACTTGACAAAAGAAACCGTTAAAGAGTGGTCGGTTTTACCTTATGTAAGCGGTTGATTTGAATTTTACTGTATACTGTGTAATGTACACGTCACCGCTGAGTGTTTAAAGATACTGACTGGTGAACTTATGTTTATACTTAATGTATAAGACAGTTAATAATGTTAAATTGTTACTTCATTATTGCCTGTACAGTCATGCATTTAAACCAAAAACTTTTTTGTGGTGGTCTTGCACCGTTTTATCGTGTCATTATTTAAATTCATGCCGCACATCTCTTCAGTTTTCTTGCATTGAGCCTTTTGTTGCCTTTGTTTTATCTGCATGAGGTCAAGGTCGGTAGCACGTCAATATTCTCTCTTTGGTGCCGAACTGCAAACGTTTTCTGCGGGGTGTGTCACACCTCTTGTGTGTGTCATTTTCACTCTGAAGCCAACTTCTCCTTGTGCACTCCTCAAGATGCAATTTTGTGATTGAGACATCCTTCAAGATGACATGTTGGGATTGATTTTTAGGCGACTGGCAGCTCGACTGAGGTGAAATAAAATAGGAAGTAATTGCTTGTGAGATTTTTCTAATTTAGGACGGTCTAGACCGGTGTTTGTTGTGTTGGACTCAATTCTCCGACCCATGATTAAAGCAAGCCACTGTGGAACGTGGCTAAAAGCCTGTGAGCAATTCATTTGGGTCGCGGTGTGTCAGGTTCTGCAACAACTTGCTTACCGTTTGCAACTAGTTTGGGTCTGATTCCAAATGTCAAATCGCAAGTCAATGGCATTTCACAATAACAACGCAGGGGTCTCATTTTCTTGTTGCAGTGAGTTGGTAGGTGTGCGAGGGTCAGTTGCCGACTTTTGTTTGTTCGGGATTGGATTTCAGTCTAGTTTGCTTGGTGTCCGTCTGGTTTATTACTGTAACTTCGTCATGATATGCGTATTTCAGGTTTGTTTTGGTTATACTCTGGTCATTTCTTTTTGTCTTTGGTTTCATCTGGAGTTTTGTGCTCGTGTGCTCGTCGTCATCTCTTTCTCTCTACCTGTGGTCTGTTTGTACTGTATTCATTCCTTGTTTTCAATTTGACCATTGTACTTTGTTGTACTCAAAATGTGTAGCAGTATTAAAGGCTTAGGACTTTCACTGGGGGGGAAAATGACCTTCTTAAAACAAGGAAAGAACATTAAAAACAAGACATTTTGTCCCAAAAGTAAGTGAAAGTGAAATCTACCAATGGAACAAGTATGAATTGACTTAGTAATATTCTTGAAATAAGATCTTGTATTTTAAAACAAGTATTTTTGTCTTGCTGATAAATTAGAACAAAAAAAGTCAAAACTGTCTTAAAATAAGTACAATAAGATGTTTTCATTAGGTAGGATTTAAAAAGTTCTTGCAGTGTTCCTGATTTAGATCTCCTCTCAGAGAGGACGCATCATGTAATCCATGGCAACAGGACCTCTAAGTATTGGAATGTCACTTGCGGAGTCCCACAGGGATCGGTACAAGGCCCTGTATTCAGTATTTATAGTATATACTGCCGCTTGGTGATAGTTCTCACTGCCGCTGTTTTACTGCCGCTTCTCTTCTCTCCTCCCCCCCTCCTCTGGGGGGCAAGGCGGCGATGATTGAAGGCTGTTGCTGTATGGCTTCTGCACAGGATCTGAGGTGTACCACTTCCCTGGAGGTGTTGGTATGGCAGATTCTGCATTGACAGACCGGGTCAGGAGGAACCACTTTTCCTAATAGCCTCTACCTGCGTCGCACTTTATCTCATTAAATTGATTCCCATGCTGTTTTAACTAACATTGTATAACCCCCAAACTACGTGATAAATATTGCCCACTTGACCTCCATTGCAATCTGGTTATCGTGAAAGGGGGATCTCGCCATCTGTGGTCTCTTCTCAAGGTATCTTCTTTTTTTCCCCAAAAGGGGTTTTGAGTTTTTTGTTGCCCGGTTGGAGGGTTTAGAGCAGGGGACGTCGCCGACCTTTGAGACGCTTTTGTAATTAAGGGCTATGAAACTAAACTTGACTTGACGTGTCCTGTTGTCTGTGGTGGTGAGTTCTTTGTGTTTATTTGTTCCTTTTGTACCCTGTTTTTTTGGACTTTATTCATTTCGTAATTTTTGATCCTGCGACCCTATACCTTTGTTTGCCTTTATTTGTAATAATACTTTTGAGCTTCCCTTGAGCTTCTGCCTACACATTTAAGATACAAACATAAATACACAGTGATTATACATAAAATTAAAAGAGACATAGTGAACCTTTATACAATAATGATACTATTATTAAAAACATCTTATTCCAAATGGTAAGTGGTTACAAAAAAAAATATCTACCTTAATTATGTTACAATGATGGGGAAATTATGTTGTTGTTTTTTTTACATTGCTCAAATTGTGAGTATTGCAGTATTACCTTTATTATTATTTGTTTTATTATCACAATGGAATAGTCCATCCAAGTGAGGCAATTTTGCAACATGACTTAATATTGAACTTTTCCCTTTTGAACTATTGTATTCATCGTCATTAATAGGAATAAATGACTGCATGACAGAGACAAGAAAATATGGAGAAGTACGTTCGGTTTGAACATTTGATTGACACGAATTACTAAACGAAGTGAAAACATTTGCTTTGATACAGACAATGAGAGTCCTGACCAGAAATCAGGTTGAGGTTTGCCTTGAGGCTTTCAAGACAAGTTCAGGACATAAGAGAGCAACTGTGCTCAAAATACATGGGACGTTTCTCGTCGACATAACGAAATGACAGATCAAAGTTTCCAACTTGGCAGATCAAAGATCCACATCAGCAACATAAATAGATCACTCCTTCTCCTATTCCCATCTCCAGGGGATGAATGAGCTTGGATGGCATGAAAGGATATTGATGCAACATTTTGCAAATACGAGAGACAATGGAGAATAAAAAAAAAAATAAAAAAATTGTGGCAGACACTTTGGTAAGACTTGACTAAAACCCGTTGTTGCACTACCATTGTAAAAGCTACAAAAAGTCACTAGAACAACAATTTGAACGATGCATTTGTACCACGAACTAAACTTGATTGTTTCACACAATCACGGCAACGTGGATTAATTTGAAATTAAAATACATCGGTTTTATTTACTCCAGAGTAAAAAAAAGACTCCTATTTGTCCGTCAAAACAAAATGTTCTGCAAGTGATAGAGACATAGCAGCAAAACAACGGCAAAACAAAACAGGTTAAATATTTTGAGGATTGTATATAATAACACTGTAATAGACAAGGTGCTGTTGGCGTGGAATCGTTGTCGAACTTATTTCATGCAGAAATCCCTGCCGTCAATGCATGCCTTGGGACTGTGTCTGCCAATAAACTCTCTGACAGTTCTTCCGTACAAAAAGTCAAAGGAGAGGTGAGTGGAGCAGCAGACTGGAGCTGTCAATCACCACAAACTCATATATACAGCCAGCACACAATTATCCCTGGGACATGTTATAATGATGCTGCCAATGTGAGTGGCAGCAGGTGTTTGTATACCAAGTATGCCCCCTCCAACTAGTACCAACTGGGTAGCAACTTCTGCATATAATTCTACATATGTGATATAATTATTACGACTGAGTATACTGTCATTCTTTATTTTTTTCTTACCCAAATGAGACTTTTTTTTTTTTTTTTTTACGCCCAGTCAATTTCGTATTTATAGCCCAGAAGTTAAAAGCAGAAGTTATCTCGAGGTATTACAGAAGGAGCAGGTTTAGAACCATGCTCCAGATGCAATAGCATTGCAAACGATCACCTTGAAACTTACACGGATACTGCAGTAGCAACCGTAATATCTTGTTGGAAAATGAAATAAAATATGCGTGGGGGAATTTAGGGCACACTGACAGTACGCTATTCTTGTATTGGATTTTCTTTTATGCAAGATGATTATAGAATGGGCACGGTTGATAACTGGTGAGCACATCTGCCTCACAATTCTAGGGACCGGGGTTAAAAATCCTGGCCCCGCCTGCGTGGAATTTGCATGTTCTCCCCGTGCCTGAGTGGGTTTTCTCGGGTTTCCTCGCACATCCCAAAAACATGCGTGGTAGGTTGATTGAAGACTCTAAATTGCCCGTAGGTGTGAATGTGAGTGCGAATGGTTGTTTGTCTACGCTATATGTGCCATTAATGGTCACTGAGGGTATAGGAATGCTCGCCTTACTTTCGGTGCAGGAAGCATGGTTTCAATTCCCACTCAGTGACTGCGTGAATGGTTGTGTCAAAATCTGACACAACAGGCAATCTGTCAGCCAATCATAATCTGACATGACGGCCAATCACAGTCTGTCAGCCAGTCAGCAACACCCCCCTTTGTCGATTTTTGACAGTCATCCATGCAAGACAATACCACTCCGCTTTCTTTCTCCAACCTCGCGTTCCGCATTAGCACGCTTGTTTTTGACGGTCCCCGTGACTGTTGAGGAATTTGCTACAAAGACAACAAAATGCGAGTTTTCCTGTCCTGCTGTCTCAATTGGGAATTACAAACGCCAATTCCAAATAAAGTTGGGACGTAAATGTAACAAATAAATAAAAAGAGAATACAATGATTTGCAAATCCTTTACACCGCATATTCAATTAAATACACTACAAAAACAAAATATTTTAGTATATAGTTTAAACTGATAAACTTTGTTTGGTTTTTTTGCAAATATTCTCCCCGTTTAAAAAAAAAAAAAAATGCTTGGACAAGAACAACAAAAGACTAGGAAAATTGAGGAATGCTCTAAAAACACCTGTTTGGTACATTCCAGAAGCAAGGTTAGGGCAAGGTTTGCCACTTTGTGAACAACTGCATGAGCTAATAGTCCAACAGTTTAAGAGCAATGTTTAACAAAACATAATCGCAAGGAATTTAGGGATATAATTCAGTCATATCATCAAAAGATTCAGAGAATCTGGAGAAATCGCTGCACGTAGGCGGCAATGCCGAAAACCAACATTAGATGCCCGTGACCTTCAAATCCTCAGGCAGCACTGATTTAAAAACTGGCATCATTGTATAAAGGAAATTGCCACCTCTGCCATTCCTCCTTGCAGATCCTCTCCAGTTCTGTCAGGTTGGATGGTGAACGTTGGTGGGCAGCCATTTTCACGTCTCTCCAGAGATGCTCAATTGGGTTTAAGTCAGGGCTCTGGCTGGGCCATTCAAAAACAGTC
Source organism: Phycodurus eques (assembly GCF_024500275.1). Taxonomy (NCBI): domain Eukaryota; kingdom Metazoa; phylum Chordata; class Actinopteri; order Syngnathiformes; family Syngnathidae; genus Phycodurus; species Phycodurus eques. The sequence goes on from NC_084533.1 coordinate 4,106,571, forward strand.
ACGGAGTTGTTCTGAAGTCACTGCTTCGGTATTTTAGCTGTGTGCTAAGGGTCATTGTCTTTTTTGAAGGTGAACTTTCAGCCCAGTCTTTCAGCCCGCTTAGAATTAAGTTCTATCTTGTGCTCATCAGACCAGAAAATCTTATTTCTCACCATCTTGGAGTCCTTCAGGTGTTTTTTTTTTTTTTTTTAGCAAACTCCATGCAGGCATGCAGGGGTCTGAAATACTTCCGTACCCAATGTATGTCTTCCGGGCCAAAGAGGAAAAGGACCATCCGGATTCTTATCAGCACAAAATCCAAAAGCCAGCATCTGTGATGGGTGTGTTAGTGCCCATGGCATGGGTAACTTGCACATCTATGAATGCACTGTTATTGCTGAATGGTACCTACAGGTTTTGGAGCAACATATGCTGTCATCCAAATAACATCTTTTTCAGGGACGTCACTGCCTATTTCAGCAAGACAATATCAAGTCATATTCTGCACGTGTTACAACAGCGTGGCTTTACAGTAAAAGAATGCGAGTATGAGACTGGCCTGCCAGCAGTCCAGGGACCTCATGTACAAAAGGTGCGTACGCACGAAAACGTGGCGTCCGTTCTTTTTCACGGTAAAGTTCAGATGTAACAAGAGTGACTTGACTGTGGAACTGTGCGGTCCCTCACGGCAACTGCATGGCTGGCGTACGCACGTTTCTGCAGCTTCTGGTGCTTTGGCGACACTTGGAGGTGACGTTGGGAAACTGTTCTCATAAATCTGCACACCAGAGACACATGAATAATTAGCACTGACAAACAATTCAGGCCTGGCAACATTAGATTTCAACAATGCAATTGAGGCAAGGACTGAGAATTCATTTGTTAACCAGTGTAGTTAATGAACCACTGATATTTGTGAGGACACCTATTAATTGATCAAGGCGATCATTTATGCCGCCTATCGCCCTCACAATCGTTTCGTGACTCCAGCACAAAAAAGAGTCCTTTGAATTTACTTCATTTGAACATGTGCATCAGTTGCACATGATTAAAATGTGTTTAGATTGACATAATTTGCCCCTCTTCTCCTAAAAAAAAAAACATGATTTTTTTTTTTTTGTCAGTGTGCATGTTCTCTCCTGTGTATAAAAATAATAAATTGATTAATCAAAAAGGACTCAAAGTTTTTGATATCCTCTTTGATATGCTGATGTGCTTCTATTTGAATTCAACAGATTTGTTACAAATACCACACATACAACATTGACGCATGAACCTTCATCTCACAGTGTAGGTTACTGTATGAGCGCATTTGTTATGAGTTCCAAAAATACATGGTATTAACCTTGTGGGGTGATCATAGTCACCCACGTCGTCCCATCAGCCCTGAGAGAGCAGCGTCACCCACGATCGCAGCGATTCTCTCCTCAAACGGGGTGAGGCCTTTTTTGGGCCACATCTCAGGTGCAGGGTTCATTTAAATGTGATTTGCATATTCGGATATGGGCGTGGACAGGGAGGAGTCGGCTACTCCAACATGTGCGCTCATTTCCACGTTGATCGGAATGAGAGTTTCATACATCTGAATATTTTTGTGCGTACGACGTTTTCTGGATTTGAGCGTACGCCATGTTTTAGTAGGAAACCCACGCAAGTCTTTGTACATGAGGCCCCAGATCTGTAGCCCCAGATTATGTAGCCCAAACTATATGACAAGTGAGACCCCCAGACTGTTGAGCAACTGAAGTTGTACATCAGCCAAAAATGGGAAAAAATTCCGCCTCCAAAGCCTGACCAATTAGTGTCCTCAGTTCCGAAATGCTTATTGAGTGTTGTTAAAAGGAAAGGTGATGTAATACAGGGGTTAAACATGCCCTGGGCTCAGCTTTTTTGCAATGTGTTGCCGGCATCAAACTCAAAATGAGTGGATATTGGCAAAACAAAAGAAAAATACATGAAACAATAATATTCATCAGTTTGAACAACAAACATATTGTCTTTGTCATGAACTCAATTGAATAGAGGTTAAAGAGGATTTACAAGTCATTGTATTCAGTTTTTATTTACATTTTACACAACAGCCCAACTTCATTGGAATTGTTAGCAATTTCTGATCTGCTATCTGTGGATTACGGATTATTACGTGACTTTGGCCCAAGACAAATTCCCAATCTTCAAGCCCTCATCTTCACAACTGTGAAGTTGACTGCTCTGTATCCTGGCTTTGACCTGTCACAGCTGAGATTCAAGACATCATTGAAGTCATTTCCAACTACTCTGGTGGGTCGGTGTGCTGCATTTGGGCCCTAGACCACGTGTGCCTGATGTCACGCTGTCTGGTTCTGTATGTGCCCTGTGATTGAACGGCGACCAGTCCAGGGTGTAGTTTGCCTTTTGCCCAAAGTCAGATGGGATAGGCTACAGATTTCCATAATCCTGAACAAGATTAGCAGCATTGAAAATAGATGGATGCCATTTCCAATTTCTACTCTTGCGGCTTGGCAGCCTTGTTCACTGAGACGTGCACTAGATTTAAGGTTAAATTGAAGCCTGTCAATCCTCTGAACCTGTCTGAGCTGTCCTCCTGAGTGCCTGACTGTAGCAAAAGGTGGATGCATCACACCAGCAGCTTGCTGATCTCATTTCATGCCTCAGTGCGTCCTAACGGTCATTCCAACTACTTTTAGGCAGAATAAACGCTGCTGCCATCACCTTATTGTCCTTACATAACACTGCTCTTATCTACAAAAGAGCTAATTGGCTATAACAACAAGTCATGATTAGTCAGCACACATCATTAAACCTACTGGGGAATTGTGCAAAGTAAGAGAAGCACGACCATTTATTAAAATAAATGGTCGTGCTTCTCTTTCATTCAGCCTAAAATTGTAATTCGGAAAGCCTTGTTCCTCAAAAGGATTGTGATATTTAAGTCAACCACTCCCCGAAATAAATGCTTTTATGTGGCAGGCAAAGGACAACATGAACTCTTGTCAGGACAAAGCACATACAACATGACATATGGTAAATTGACTTTTTCATTGCTTATATGGAAATACTCAGATCTCTGAGAACCCATTAAATGTGACCTCTGCCCATTTCCAAGAGATTCTGAATTCGGCCAAATTTTGACATCAAGCAAAATGTCAAGGCCAGAAGGTTAGCAGATGGGCAGTGTGATGACAGCTGGGCATTAGTTACCAATTTTTACTCCCCTTCTTATAACTGGCAGACAACGAAAGGGAAGAAACGTATTTTGCTCAGTCATGATTGGACCACAGATTTTAATACTAATTGACATCAGTTAATCAAGTAAATAATTGAATACTCAACACATCTTTAGCAGTGTGTGTAGTTGACTTGTAGACTAAAATGTGGGTCTACAAAAAAGATTTCGACTCGGCTACAGAGACATTCTCTCCTGGAGTAGCGATGGATTGCATCCCATCCACATCACATTTGGAACCAAAAATGTATGTCGATCTGTCTCAATATAATTAAGACTGTGAGTGAGCCAATTTTTTTGTGATAGAGGGACATGTTTTTTTATTTTTATTTTATTAAATGGACGGATGGGCCAAATCATTTGTAGATGAGGTAAAAAGAAATAGTTGTGTCAAGAAGTTTATTCTAATAAGAAAATGTTTCATATTTTATTTACAATAAATCAATTAACCAATTAGATAAATGAGTAAAAACAACAACAAAAAAAATCTTCATTTTAAATGTTATGGATGAATGAATGTGAGGGTCTCTTAAAATGCGACCAAATGTTTCCCCCTCTGCTGGACAGCAAAAGCGGGATCCATCGCCACAGATCAAGGAGATACTGCAACAGAAGGCTCATCTTTTTTTCCCTATACTCTGAAAGTGTTGAGTGTATCAGTTTCGAGAAAATGACTCAGTATAGTAGTAGTTGTCCCATCACAATTACAAACTACACTTGGTTCAATCAGTCCCAGGCCTGTTTTTTTTTTTTTTTTTTTTTTTTATTACAAAAGACTGCAACATAATTGTGACCCACCTACCCAAATTTCAGTTCAATGCCTGCATATATCCACATCAAAACGCATACATGCATCCATACATCCATACATAATCCTGCTTCACAACAGCCTTTCCATCCCCTCCAGTCCTGTTGTCAAACTGACAACAAAAACCCAGTGCAACAGTCTACTGCTGGCCCTCTTTCTTCTCGCTCTCTGAGCTGGAGCTGGAGCTGGAGCCGGAGCTGCTGTCGCGTTCTGACGCCATCTGCAGGAAAAAGAGCAGAAGTACATCACACACATCTGCACTCTAGCTGGAATGTTTCATTGACAGAACATTCCTATTACAATGGTTTAAATTTTGGTTAAATTCTTTTGGTATTCCTTGTCAGTTTTGGTTTCAAATGTTGCTGGTATGCATTTTTGCAACAAAGGAACTGATTGTGTTACACCAGGACAGCATTTGTTAAAAACAAACAGCAAAGATTGTACAAATAATAGAAGTAATATTTGATTAAATTCAGCCTGAATTTAAAAGAAACTGCTTTCACAGTCAACCCTCCCAATTAGTGAAAAACCTGTGTGTAGAACGTAACTTAATACGACTCACTGAAAAACAATATTTCTGTGGTCATTCAGTAACACCTCAAAACAGGGGTGTCCACACATACAGCCTGTGGGTCACAGATGTCAGTGACAAAATATATTGTGCATGCAATGTACTGTGGATCTGCCTTTTGTCTTTCCATTGCTTTTTCTCATTATGGCCCTCTCTGCTTGCCGTGTAGCTGTTGGTCCCTGGAATTTCTATGAGTGGGCAGACCCCCAAAGGCTAAAGAAATATTACCGCCACAGTTCTCACTTCAATATGTACAGTTCGACAGTCAACTTCAGAATTATTATACATGTGTAGAAAAGACACATTTGAAAACGATATTGTTATACACACCTTCTTGTAGGCCATTTCAAAGAGCTTGAGTGACGCCTGTTGAAGGTTGCTTGCTGCCTGCTTGATGTTCTCTCCCGTTTCTGAATCCTTGTTGGTCAGAAGATCCCGGACCTTCGTGATCTCTTCCTTCAGCTTGGCACACTGCAAGGGGAGGGAGTTACAAGGGTTGTCAAGCTGTATTTGTCAGCCATCATTCACAAATGGCCAGATGTCCCATACTGCATGGCTGTAAATTTTGGGGCTTATTCTCAGGTTGTTCTGTTTATCTGAACAAACAAGGACACACAGAAAAGTAGGACAACTACAAGAACAGTGTCACTCTAATGCTACATATTCACTGTTATTTTTCAATAAAAGTAACAATTTGTCCTAACTTTGTCCATTGGAGTCACACTGACAACCACTTAAATGACCTTCTGAAATTGGCTGCTACTCAGGATTTGACACTTGAAGTCTGAAAGATGCCAGGTTTCAGGACCAAAGAAAGCCTACTTCATTTAAAATGTGGTGCCGCCTTTGTAAAGTTCTGTTACAATGAATACCTAATGTAGAAATATTTCAAGACACAGAGTATTGCAAAATGTCAGTCAACACTTCAGTTCAAAAGAGGGTTTGGTGGAAACCTTTTTTTCGCCCATGCACTGCCACTACTTGTGTTTTGCTGTATACATTTACAAGGTAGTGGGGATAACTGCACATTTTTCTGAATAGTTAATATTTCAGTTTGCATGGTGTGAAGTCAGTGGTTGTCAAGATTTTCAGATGGATGCGGAAATTTACATAAATATAAAATAGTTTCTAAAACTTAAGTTTTAGATCTATATGTATAGACTTTGGGGAAAAGAAACTGATAATACTTTCGAAATTGCAATTTTTTTGTTTTGAAATCTCAGATTGCTCATATGATTTGTCCCAACATTTGCAACAAGATAATCAATAAAGGTCAATATTTGATGGTACTTATTAATTTATGTTGTAATTTGTACGGAAATAATGGGAAAAAAATGTAATCGTTAACAGTTTAAGCCATCAATATACTGGCCACTTGAAATCAAATTAGGGTGAATGTGGCCCACAAACTAAAATTAGTTTGACACTTCTGCTACATATTTATCAGGTGATATTGTTGCATAATTTTACTTGAACCAACAAACCCATTTATTCTCGTGAAACCACTTTTTTTTTTTTTTTTTTTTTTTTTTTAAACCATAAAATAATGACTGTTATTGTAATTTGATGACTGGGTATATTTCTTTTGAACCCAATAATCCTTTTCAGTTATCAATAACTGTCAGGAACAATCACATTTTTACCATGCGTCTTGTATTATCAGGAAAATATTTTAATTGTATTTATTCAAGTTTCTTGGTAGCATGGGAAGCACAGATGATTGACGAAAGTTGTGAGCAGTGTTTACAAAAAAAACCTAATATTCGTCACACCCGACTCTACGTCATGTACCTCATCAGCAGGAAGCTGGTCCTTGAATTCCTCCATCTTTGACTCTGTATCATGAACAATGCCCTCAGCCATATTTACAGCCTCCACACGCTCCTAGCAGACACAATGAAATAGGGTCAGACAGACCAGTCATCGATACGAAGATGAAGTGACTTTCGACTTTTCCATTTCAGGGTAACGTCAAAAGTAAAAACAAGAGATGAACGAGTACAGATTACCATGTATCAGGCTGATACCGGCCTTATTTCAAGAGATCGGGTTCTCATGAAGGCTGCCGATACTAGCCATGATACCCAAGGCAAACAAAAAAAACTACTAAACCTGCAGGCATTACTGTTCTCTTGATGATTGATAATGTGAGACTGTACAGACATTACCTTATTAATTACAGATTCTAGTAGTTAAAATAAATAACATAAAATGCTGCTGCACGTGTGAATATGCGAAGTGGGCGGGTACAACAAACTATTTCGACAGTCCAGCAAAACACTCTGTTGATTAATTCACATTTGCCAATTCTGTTTTCAACCCAGGTAACGCACAAAAAAAAAATCTGATTAATCAGATCAAGAGTTTCCACAGTTACCTTGAAAAAGTAACTTAGTTACTTTACTGATAACTTGATTTCAAAGGTAACCAAGTTAGAAAAAATTAACTTTTTAGTTACTTTCAGCAGCTGCCAAGTGTCAGGAATATCACTTCATATCTATATCTACAGTACAAAAAAGCATGAGCTTAGCCAAACCCATTACCTGGTAATAAGAACCACTAACTTAAACAGTGTAGTTGAAGCCACATTAAATCAGCAACCTAGTGCAGACTTGACATGCCAAATTAAGTAAGTACATAAACATTAACAAGCACATCATCATCAGTACATTTCTCTAAAGACTCTTAACTGATAAGATGCCGACTGTGGTCCATGAAGGCAACAACTGTGTGTGTGCGTACTTGTATAATAAATCACCTCCCAAACGCTTCCTTGTGCTTCGAGTAATGAGTCGCCTGCGTGATCGCTAGGTTTCTGAATCGCCAGACCGCTCCTTGTACGAGTCACCAGTCATAGACAGATTTGAACTTGGCGATAAATATAGATTACTCAAAATTAACTATTGTTATGAACAAGGAACTGCAAATCTGACTACTTTCTCTGGAAAAGTAATGAGTTACTTTGCTCGTTACTCAAAATGGCAGAATTTTGGAGTAACGCATTACTTTGCAACGCGTTAGGCATCACTGGCTCTCCATCCATCCATCCATTTTCCACCGCTTATCCGAGGTCGGGTCGCGGTGGCAGCAGCTTTAGCAGGGACGCCCAGACTTCACTCTCCCCAACCACTTCCTCCAGCTCCCCTGCTGAGGGTGTAGAGCTGGTACACTGTTCCACGGCCAGGACGAAACCCACACTGCTCCTCCTAAATCTGAGATTCGACTTCCCGACGGACCTTCCTCTCCAGCACCCCTGAATAAACCTTACCAGGGAGGATGAGGAGTGTGATCCCCCTGTAGTTGGAAGCACACCATCCAGTCCCCCTTCTAAAAGGGGGACCACCAATGCAGAGGCACTGTCCCCGATGTCCATGCGATGTTGCAGAGGCGTATCAACCAGGACAGCCCCACAACATCCAGAGCGTTTAGGAACTCCGGGCGAATCTCATCCACCCACGGGGCCTTGAGATAGGAGAGCCCGCCTCAGAGAACCCAGACTCTGCTTCCTCATGGGAAGGCGTGTCGATGGAGTTGAGAAGGTCCTCGAAGTATTCTCCCCACAACATCCCGAGTCGAGGTCAGCAGCGCCCCATCCCCACTATACAGTGTTGGAGGTGCACTGCTTTCCCCTCTATTAAAACTGAGCACTCTATTTTCAAAACTAACAAATAACAGATTGATTGATTGAATACCTTTATGAATGGAGAATAGTTTTGGTTTCTATTTTGTGCAGTGTACTACTTGTACATGTCTTCTCTTGCATGCTATTTATAGTTCCTATAGCCACAATTGCTGCTGAAACGATGCAATTTTCCCCATTGTGGGACTAATGAAGGTCATCTTATCCTACATGACAAATATTTATTAATAACAACAATAATATTTTTAACTTTTAACCTGCCCACGTTCTGATGTCTGCAGTGACGTACTGTAATTTCCAGTTCAGTCGCGGCGTTCTGTGTGGATGTGTATTAATATTGAAACACGAATTGGCCTATTATTATTTTATTCATAGTTGGTTACTTGCCGCGAAAACGCGGTTCCAGCCAGACCTGTGAGACAAGTGTACTGTATCACACCAAATTACTTACTTCAATGTTTTGCGAATGCATGTAACGATACCTTAGCAATTAGCACCTCGTCCTCCCTTCGTGACACATTTCTATGAAGCATGGTAAGAAGTGTAGCTTATTCACTATCATGGAGGCAATGATTAGTGGGGGCGTAATAAATTCGCATGCACCAAGCAGCTGTTCAATGTGGTAGTGTCCGATGCTGGCCTCTCTCATCTTTTTAAGTGGGAGAACTTGCACAATAGGTGGCTGACTAAATCTTTGCCTCACTGTATTTATACACTGTAAACACATTCAAATACAGTCTATGTAAAAAAGTTGTATACAACACCACCTAACTACATTCGCAACTTCCAATACAACTGTGGTGGCTGAACTAGCAAGGTCTGTAGTCATGTCCGGCCATCGCCATTCACACGAATGGGAACGAAAGACAAGCTCAAAATAGCCCCCTCTGCCATGTCACCCACACGGCCAATCTCACATTTCAGCCAACGGCTGGCAACAATTACACCCATGAACTAGGGCTGGGCGATTATGGAAATCGGGGGGGGGATCTCTCGTCGCTGCTGAGGAAGACCGGGGTGTCGTGTCGGTGTTGCTGCGGCGACCGCCGAAGAGGACCAAGGCCGTATGTCAGCTCACCACAACGCAAACCAATTGAGTGCCTGCCCAAGTGTGCACAAATCACTGTAAAACACCATTCACGAAGCGCTGGACCACTGGACCCTAATAGAGAACATGAGCCAGCCACATTAAAAATTACAAATACAGCCAAGTATTGTCGTAAAACACCTATACTTTATAGAGTGCACTTTATGGCTCTGCAGCAGCTTAGACACGGCCGTTAAGCTGAGCTGAGTGGGCGAGGTGGTCAGGTATAATATGAATATAATTTGGACAACTACGTCAAACTGTCATCGATTTCGAATCCTGTCGTTTGCAAGCTGTTTTAGTAAATAAAGGCTTTTGCATTCAAACAACAAACCGCATAGATGTCAACCTTAGACCAGGTCACAGACTCATTTTGGCCTAAGTTATGCATAAAACAGTAGGAAGAAAAAAAAAAAAAAAAAAGGATTCTGATGGAAGGACACCTTTCAGTAGTCCTAAGAAAACAGACAAGTTTAAAAAAATATATGCATTAGTTTTAGATGTATCAGTCATTGTGTGCAACATGGATTAAAATTTACTTCATATTGACTGCATTAAAAATGTATTTTGCAAAATGAAATGACTGAACATAATATGCTGCCCCAAACGATGCTTGTGATGACCTCTGGTCGGTTCAAGCTAAATACATCACACACGCCTCCGTTCCTTCAGCATATGAAGAACCCTTCACACACCTTTCTCCTCCTGTCCTCCTCTGCATACTTCTCAGCGTTCTTGACCATGTTCTCAATGTCATCTTTACTAAGACCTCCTGATGACTGGATAACAACTGCAGACAAATGAACACAAGCAACAGAGATTACGTTTCAAAATAAAAAAAATTAACAAAAGGAACTTCAATGCAGACTTCTCTCAAATGTTAAATCCAGTATCCGACAACATAATAGAAGCGCTTAAAATTTAAATCTGAATTCTAAATGTGTTGATTATTCCAAAAATTGTGGCAAATACTTGGTGTGAAAAGTCTCAATTAGAGAGTGTGTACATGGAGGAAAATAACTCACTCTGCTGTTCCCGGCCTGTCCCTTTGTCTTTGGCTGACACGTGGACGATGCCATTGGCATCAATGTCAAAGGTGACTTCAATTTGAGGAACACCACGGGGCGCGGGGGGGAGTCCCACCAAAGTAAACTGACCCAGCACCTTGTTGTCTGTCGCCATCTCCCTCTCACCCTGACACACTTTGATCTCCACTTGAGTCTGTCCGTCTGCTGCTGTGGAGAAAACCTGAGGGGGAGCAGGAAGAAATTTAAGATTAACAGGCTAAACTTGTAATATGTCCATTTAGTTCTTCTCAATGTCTGTACCTGGCTCTTCTTGGTGGGAATGGTTGTGTTCCGGTTAATAAGTTTGGTGAAAACCCCACCCAGAGTCTCAATTCCCAGTGACAGTGGTGTCACATCCAAAAGCAGCACATCAGTCACATCTCCTGCTAGGACGCCACCTTGGATGGCTGCTCCTATGGCAACAGCCTCGTCCGGGTTGACAGATTTGCTGGGCGCACGGCCAAACAAGTCCTGGACAGTTTGCTGTACCTAAACGATAAGGGAGACTGTGTTGGTGTGGTAAGGCATCAATACCAAGCACCTCTGTCAATCCAGAGCATTTCGGTGCACAGATATAGCAGTCAGTCTACGCCCAGACATGCAAACACTAAAGGCATTAAAAAGGAGACAAACAACATTGTAGGAGGATCTCCCGGGCCCCCATAGAGAATTGTTTTGATTTTAACACAAATTAAGCAATCTGGAAGACTCTGAAGAGTACAATAAAGGCAATATAAACATCTACTTCATGCAGAAAAACATTTACACCGCTCAAGTATATGTTGATGTACAAATTTAAGATTAAAATTAAATTTCGCTCGTTTCTTTGCTTTTTTGTTTTGGCCTCCAACTTGAGCCAGGTCCATCTCCACCTGCACCTGATGCCTGCTTCAAGCTGTGCCACATGAATAGCATCCTCCTCTTTAAGCACTCTCATTCTGGAAAATAATAGACTTAAATCTGTTTCACTTTATTTTTCACTATTACCAACTTCAGAGGCTAATTGCAAATGCATCCGCCAGGAAAATATTAAGTACAGTATTTTTCTGTTTTCATTGGCCATTTCTGAATTTTAAAATGTGCTCATTCTGTGCTGTGACAATCGCTAACATAGCTCTGTCACTTAATACATTTAACATTAACATCTGTAAACCAAGTTTCCTCATTGATACGAGATATAAACTAAGTTTCCACATTAATACGAGATGTACTAGCGGATCAGCTCTTGTCGCCAATGTTACGTGTGCTTCGCGGTCCCGCTTGGGACCACAACCAGGGCCATGACCCGTAGCACCTCAACGCGAAAATACAAGACAAGTGCAACAAATACAACACTGGCTGATCTGAAGAGCAAAAATGTTGCTGAAACGTAAGAGTAGCAAGAGAGGATGTCTGCTCCAGAGGTGGGCAGAGCAGCCAAGTATTGTACTCAGCGAAGAGTATTGTTACTTGACAATAATGTGGCTCATGTAAAAGTAAAAGGTTTTCCAAAAAATTACTAAAAGGTACACAGTGAAATAATTACTTAAGTACTGAGTAAACAGTACACACAGCATAAACGTAAAAACAAAATAAAATGTGAATGTGCAAATTCTGATGTTGCTGTGTGAGTGCATGTATGCACAGCCAAAACTACAACAAAACGTGCAATTTACTGTAAGGTGTTTTCTCAAGTTCTAAGTGAGCTGAAATATCCACGGTTGGGCAGACAATGCCATACAAATACTACATGAAAGCTGTTGTTTTTGTTTGTCTCAATGCAGAGGTGGGTAGTAACGCACTTCATTTACTCAGTTACATTTACTCAAGTAACATTTTCGATAAAATTTACTTGGAGTACTTTAAATACACCGTACTTTACTTTTACTTGAGTATTTATGTGAAGAAGGATCAATATTTTTACTCCGTAACAATGATCGACATGCCAATCACTACTTTTAGTTATCCATTCTTGCGCGCATCTATTTTTAGACTCCATCTTCGACTGATCAGTAATGTCATTTGACTCCAATTCACCAATCAGACGATAAGGCAGTCACATGACCGAGGACGTAGCCTTCGCAAGCCAACCAAAATGACAAATTTTGGGGGGGGAACAGCCGTGCGAGTGGGTTTACTTTACAGACTCCAAAAACAACAGCTTTAACATGCAGCATAGATTTGTCACTGCCTAAACTTGAATATTTCAGCCCACTTCGACCTTGAAACACCTTGCGGTAAATTGCAGATGTTTTTATTGCTGTTTTGGCAGTGAATATGGCAACATTAGCCCTGTTTTATGGTGTCGCACACACAATCACTAAGTCTGGTCAGCAAACAGCTTCTTCATTAAGTAATTTAACTGAATAAAGCAAATAACATTTCTGTATGGCCCAACGCATGTGTTGTTGGTTTTTGGGCAGTTAAAAATTTAAATTGTGGCAAGATTATTTTTTTTACTTTTATTTGATGTTCATGCTCTGATTTGAAAAAATAAATACAAATACATTTCAAAAATTCAAGTTACTCAAGATACTAGAGTAGTTTTTTTTCATTGAGTACTTTCTTACTCAGATATATATATATATATATATATATATATATATATATATAGTATATAAATATTACTCAAGTACTTAAGTAAATATTTGGATGACTACTTTTTATTTTTACTTTAGTCATATTATTCTAAAATAACAGTACTCTTACTCGAGTACAATATTTGGCTCATCTACCTACCTCTGTCTAAATGTAAACACGAGTAGCGAGCAACAATTAGATCATTGTAACAGAGTAAAAGTAACGTTATTTCTTAACAGCAGAAGCGGCCCCCCACCCTCAAGAAAAACTCATCTGATCTAGATGATTCACGTAAATGGCCTATTATGAGCTCAAAACGGCAAATATTCAGGTGTCTGATTAGGCCAGACACCTACCTTGAAGTCCAGAAAACATATTGCTATGTACCTTGGGCATACGTGACATGCCTCCAACCAGAAGCACCTCTCCAATGTCACCCTTGGACACCTCTGCGTCTTGCATGGCCTTCTGACAGGGAGCCATCGTGCGACGGATCAAGTCGACCACGAGGCCTTCGAACTGAGCACGGGTCACCTTCATGTTGAGATGTTTGGGGCCGGACGCATCCATGGTCAGGTAGGGGAGATTGATGTCGGTCTACAAGCGAGAGCACACAATCAAGTACAAAGCAGCCCAACTACAAAACTAACATACGAGAGTGACTAACTGGTGCTATCAAATTTGAAAAGAATATATGTCAAAAGAATATATGCCCCTGCAGAAGTCAAAATTAAATCAAGACAAGTTAATTATGAATGAAATTTAAAATTGATAGCAGAATAATTGTTTAAGAAAAGTTGCCATTTACAGGTATGATCAGAATAATGTTTAAAAATGTAAGCTCAAAATCCCTATACAGTGGAACCTTGATAGAAGGGACTCATCGGGGCGTGGGTCATCCAATATAGCCGATTGTCTGTTAAATTGAAGCACTTTTCTTCCCCTTGGCAATATGTTCCCATATTATTGTACAGCAAAAAATTGTTTGGTAGTTTTTTTCATGGCCTAATACGCCAAGTACAGTACAAAGTTATTGTAAATAAATGTTAAAAAAGTTTGAAAGTTTCACATTTTATCCAAATTTACCATCCCGGTGTCGTTGGTCATGGTGCCATTGACGTACAGTACTTATCAAAGGAGTCACTTGAGCCGTGAGGACTTTGTGTGGTTCCTAGTTCCAAATCTGTTTCCAAAGGTGAATGGTTTGACAAAAAAATAACTTACTGTACCAAAAATAGCATGTTCCAGACTCCAGACTTTTGTAATCCTCAGAGTTAACGCCGCAGCCATGCCACTCTCTCTCTGCTTTATGTACAATAGACATAACCATGATCACATGGCCGTCACATCAATGCCCCACATTAAACATGGCCGCCACAGTCATGGGAGTATCTAGTATTACTGTACATCTGTAACCTGGAAATACATCAGTCCCATTATCTGCCTGCATCGCGCCAGCGTCAGTAAACCACAGCGGACAATTCTGGAACTAACAGACTTTGTCAACGGCATCTTAACTGCCGATGTGTTTTTGGACACCTTGTTTAGTCTTGACGGTCCTCCCGATATATGTTGGAATTGCGTTAGTTTTATCGAGGTTCCACTGTACTGTAATCACTTTTATTACAAACCAAATGCATTGGGAACACTGTACATTCAATTCCAAGGGTTAGGTTACAGTATAAAGAAATAATCACATCTTAATCCTTTAGAGAAAGGACAGGCTGTTAAAAAAAACAGCATCTCCATTTTGCATTAACCATTTCAAAGCATGTGCACTACAATAGCTTGTTTTTTACTTTGCCTTTGGTGTGTCGAGTTGAAATTACCACAGCAAACCTTGCAATAGGCATGCCCTTGCCTTTAAAACTTCTCGTTCCAAGAGCTCCAAATTGTTTCTTTGTTTTGCAGCTCATTTCACTTACACCACTGCTTCTACTCTCTCCTCTCATCTCGAGGATGAAGTGTGTACCTGCAGCGAAGACGACAGCTCACACTTGGCCTTCTCGGCAGCCTCTCGGACTCTTTGGAGGGCCATGCTGTCTTTCATCAGATCCACACCAGACTGAGGTGGCAACACAACATGTAGATAAACAACGGGAAATTCAAACCCTGAAGACGCGGTATTGACTGCTTCTGATTAATCACCTCTCTCTTAAATTCCTTGACAATGTGTTTGAGTAGTGGCAGGTCAAAGTCCTCGCCTCCAAGGATGGTGTCGCCGTTTGTGGACTTCACCTCAAAAACGCCCTTCTGTATCTCTAAGATGGAGATATCAAATGTACCTCCACCGAGATCGTACACGGCAATACTGGAAAAGAGATGAGCTAGCTTTACGGGGAAGTTAAATTCCAGCAGAAAAAGCAGTCTCAACATTAGAAACATTTTATTTGGGATGGTCGATACCAGGTATGAGGCAGATACATGTTTTCAAGGTATCGGTTACTAATGAAGGCTGTCAATACCAGTCACCGATAGGGGAGGAAAAAAAATAAAATATAGTAATCGTCCACTATATGACAGTTGTTGCTCCACGGTCCCGCGATGTACAGTATTTTTATGCTAGACATTGCTCTTGCTCTCTCT
Source organism: Phycodurus eques (assembly GCF_024500275.1). Lineage (NCBI taxonomy): Eukaryota > Metazoa > Chordata > Actinopteri > Syngnathiformes > Syngnathidae > Phycodurus > Phycodurus eques. Next base: position 4,122,094 of record NC_084533.1, read on the forward strand.
CAATATATTGTTTCAGCCTGCTACATTTTTAGGATGATATATTTTCCCAAAAACTACCACGATAAACGATAGATCGCTGTTTTATGATTCCACTGATATAACATTATAGAGCTGCACAATTATTAAAATTTTAATCGCGATTGCGATTTTGGCTGCCACGATTAAATGAGCCTGATTGTCGCTGATTTTTTTTTACATTTAAAATGCCGGCACAGCTACATATGAAGTGCTTACATTGCAGCAGTGCCTGCAACCTAGTTAGCCAGCCACCAGCGGCGAACGCATAGTTATGGCTTTATTACAAAGATTTTAAAAAATAAACAGATTTAAAAAAAGATATTAAAAAAATTTTATTTATTTTTCAAAATCTTTTTTTTAAAAAGCCTGAAATCACATTGATGTCCAATGTAGTAATTTATTAAGCTTTTATTTTGAAGTTGGACCTCTTACCATGTTGGCGGAGAGGTGGCGTGTCACAGTAAAGGCATCTTTAGACTCCCGCGGTCGACGACGCCCGCATTGCATCACGTGACCGACGAATTGCCCCGCGCAGCACCTCTGCGTAGCTTGCCACGCACCCAACAAAACTAGTTGCTGCGCGTCGAACGCCGCAGAGCTCATCTCTCGTGATTGGTCCGTCACATGCTGTGATGACGTACCAGCGTGCCAATTGGTTCTACATACCATCTATGTCGCCGCCTTCTCGATCGAGTTTGCAGCATAATTAAACGTATCATCTGGTCAGCTAGGTCCATTTGTTCTGTCGCGGTCGCCATTGTTGTTGCTTTGATCCTTGTTACTGAAAGGAAAGTAAAAACGGCTACCGGAAATGGCAAAAAAAATGCAGAGGAAACTCCACCCTATGGTGTCCTGTCCAATACCAGCCGTAGCGACACCCCCGATTGGAGGAGAACTGCGGCGCACTTTCAAAACAGCGCCCATGTGTTACGCTTGAGTATAAAGGCAAACTACGCGTGGGACAGCCGCAGTGACATCAGCGCGGTCGCCGTCTGCGCGAGTATAAAGAAGCCTTCAGACAATCATTGTATCGGCTGCCTTGACTTCAACTTTTCGGCGAGCATGACCAAAGTAAAAAATAAAACGCCTCAAGTAAATACAAAGGGTAATCACAAGTTCTTTGAGTTTGCGACGGAGCACGACTGACCAGTGGTCAAGAAGAACAGAGGAGATGTAACGTCCTTGACAATTCACTATATTGACGACAGAGATTTTCAAAAGGAAAAGTAGGTGCTTGCACTAATGTTATTGCCTTTTATGCATTAACTGTATTTGCTTCCATTAAGTTGCAATTCGTGATTGCACATTTATTCAGTTCGCGCTCCATTTTTTTTTAAATCATTTATTCTTATTTAAAGACTTATTTTGAACTGAAAACTATTACATATTGTTTGTTAAAAAGTAGTGCAATACAAATTTTATAAGATTTTTCCCTAACGTGACGAATAATCATGATTGGTTATTATTTTGGGCATAGTCGTGCAGCCTTATTATAGATCATAATAATTCAAGTACATCCTTTTCAAGAACAATTACTTTCAATTCTAAAGAACTTTGTACATTGACAATGTACAACAAATATATTAAACTAAATCAGACTCAGGCTCTGTTCGTAAAAATTGTACTTAAAGGTCAGAGGACAAAGATTTAAAATGTTTTCTTGATAACTCTAGAACCCCTTTACAAACCACATCTGCCATTTTGAAGTGATTATATGGTAGATATACAGCAGTTAAATCGATAAATATGATTTAGAATACACCTTCTGCTTTTTTGCATCCCATGCCTTCCGGTCTTCGTCTCCTTCCAGTGCTGTGATGTCACACAAGCCAAACATCCTGTTCATTCGGCATTGTGTGCTATTGTTCCATGCTGTTGTTCCCGTCCTTGTATATTTGTCATCGTATGATTTAACGATGTCACGATGGTTTATTGTGTGGCATTTGGTTGTACAAATGGTTCAGGCAGTGGCAAGGTTTTTTTTTGGGCTTTCCAAGTGAAGAAGGAATACGTGACCAGTGGATAGTGAAAGTCACTCGACAGGGGAAGAAACGTGGTCAGCTATGGGTGCCTAGCTAGCATTCCAAACTCTGTTCAACAAGGTCAGTTGGGTGCTCCTGTACGTAGAAACCCTGCTCCTCCTCCTCATATTCTAAACGTTGCCCGCCATTGCGTATAGTGTGTAGGGCGCTGTGTTTGTCAATTGCAACGTCACTTCTGGTAGCCCTTGCGGTGGATAGAGTAACCACACCCTGATGTCTTGAGCTGCGGGTATGTTCAGGGAGGACTCAATATGAGTCATAAAAAACAAATTTGTAGCTAAACTATGGTTGAAAACTTGCTGGACATTACGTGCATGTATTACATAACATATAAACAATGCAAATATGAATTTTAACTGACCCCTTTGTCATCTGATCTTTAAATAAAACATTTGGCACATACCGGTATGTATTGAGTCATTAACCCACTAAAGAGGCCCAAAGAATGTCTTAAGGCCTGCCATATTTTAATTAAAAAAACAAAAGCATTAAGACAGGATTTGTACCTTTTTGCGTCCCTGCAGATTTTTGTGCGTCTCAGATGCAGGACGCACATCAAACGAAACCCTTATTAGTTGGCGCTATACTGTGGCGGTTTGACAAAGTCGAACCCTCATGTGCATCGGAAAGAAAGGTCCACATTTACCTGTCCTTATGTTCATTTAAATTATATTACCAAATGCACAAGTGGTACCTGTGCTTAGTATCGGTGAGGAATCAAGAATGAATATTCAAACTGGTATCGGTGAGAAAAAAAACTTGGTTATCGAACATCCCTAATCGACTCCATACCAAACTGAATTGTTTTCATTTTCTGTTTGACTTCCACAAATGACATCTAGTTCAGAATAATATGTACTCACATCTTGTCCTGGGTTTTGTCCAAGCCATAGGCCAGCGCTGCCGCTGTAGGCTCATTGATCACACGCAGGACATTCAAGCCAGCAATCTGACCAGCATCTTTGGTAGCCTGAATTCACATTAAGACATGCTGTCTAAGTAAGGTAAAGAAAGGCATTAGCTTCAAGTATGCAGTGGGTACGGAAAATATTCAGACCCCCTTCAATTTTTCAGTTGTTATATTGCAGCCATTTGCTAAAATCATTTAAGTTCATTTTTTTCCCCTCATTAATGTACACAGAACACCCAATATGGACAGGAAAAAACGGAATTGACATTTTTGAAGAGTTATTAAAAAAGAAAAACTGAAATGTCACACAGCCATAGGTATTCAGATCCTTTGCTCAGTATTTAGTAGAAGCACCCTTTTGCGCTAATACAGCCATGAGTCTTTTTGGGAATGATGCAAAACATTTTTCACACCTGGATTTGGGGATCCTCCTCCTCCTTGCAGATCCTATCCAGTTGTATCAGGTTGGATGGTGAATGTTGGTGGACAGCCATTTTCAGGTCTCTCCAGAGATGCTCTATTGGGTTTAAGTCAGGGCCATTCAAGAACAGTCACAGAGTTGTTCTGAAGCCACTCTGTTATTTTAGCTATGTGCTTCAGGTCATTGTCTTGCTGGAAGGTGAACCTTCGGCCCAGTTTGAGGTCCCGAGCCCACTGGAGGAGATTTTCGTCCAGGATATCCCTGTACTTGGCTGCATTCATCTTTCCTTCAATTGCAACCAGTTGTCCTCTCCCTACAGCTGAAAAACACTCCCACAGAATGATGCTGCCACCGCCATGTATCACTGTTGGGAATGTATTGGACAGGTGATGAGCAGTGCCTGGTTTTCTCCACACACACACACCTTAGAATTAAGGCCGAAAGCTTCTATCTTGGTCTCATCAGACCATATAATCTTATTTCTCACCATCTTGGAGTCCTTCAGGTGTGTTTTAGCAAGCTCCAAGCAGGAGCTTGCTTTTTTTCTGTAGTGATGATTGACTTTCTAGAATTTTCTCCCGATTGCATCTCTGGAGCTCAGCCACAGTGACCTTTGGGACCTTCTTTTCCTCTCTCACCAAGGCTCTTCTCTCCCGACTGCTCAGTTTAGCTGTACGGCCAGCTCTAGGAAGGGTTCTGGTCATCCCAAACGTCTTCCATTTCAGGATAATGGAGGCCACTGTGCTCTTAGGAACATTACGTGCAGCAGATTTTCTTTTTTGTAACCTTGGCCAGATCTGTGCCTTGCCATAATTCTGTCTCTGAGCTCTTCAGGGAGTTCCATTGACCTCATGATTCTCATTTGCTCTGACATGCACTGAGCTGTAAGGTCTTACATAGACAGGTGTGTGGCTTTCCTAATCAAGTCCAATCAGTATAATCAAACACAGCTGGACTCCAATAAACCATCTCAAGTATGATCAGAAGAAATGGACAGCACCAGAGTTAAATATATATATGTCACAGCAAAAGGGTCTGAATACTTATGGCTGTGTGATTGTTCAATTTTTCTGAAATCGGCAAAAATTTCACAAATTCCATTCTCTTCTGTTTATATAGGGTAGTGTGTGTACATTAATTGGGGGGGGGATTTTAGCAAATGGCTGCAATATAAAGTGAAAAATTTAAGGGGGTCTGAATAATTTCCGTACCCATTGTATATTTAACAGTATCAGAGCAAGTTTGAGTGCAACTGTGTGCATACCTGTCTCTGAGAGTCATTGAAGTAAGCTGGTACTGTGATGACAGCATTCTTCACTTTAGTTCCCAAGTAGTTCTCTGCAACAGAAATCACCAAATCAAAAGGCGTCTTGTCTGTCTGTCTGTGTACAACAAACCATGAGAGGAATGGTCATTACCGGCAGTCTCCTTCATCTTCATCAGGACGAAGGCCCCAGCCTGGCTAGGTGAGTACATTTTTCCTTGAGCCTCCACCCAAGCATCCCCATTAGAAGCACGCACAATCTTGTAGGGCACATTCTTCCTGTTGATGGAAAACAATTCTGTTAGGTAAAATGAATCTAATAATCACACATTTGCATTGCCTCACTCACAAGTCTTTCTGGACTTCGGCGTCATCAAAGCGGCGGCCAATGAGTCTCTTTGTGGCGTACAATGTATTTTGAGGATTGGTGACAGCCTGGCGTTTAGCAGGCATGCCAACCAGGCGTTCGCCCTCTGCGGTGAAAGCAATCACAGAAGGAGTTGTCCTGGCTCCCTCGGCATTCTCCAGCACCTGTGAAGCAAGGACAAATTACTGTATTGTTTTATGTGCATCGTTCTGGGGCAGACAAAAAGTAATCAGGCCAATTTCTCTCAAGTTGTATTTATTGCAATAGAAAGGCAATACACGTAGAGAAAAAGACCAAAATGGGGGATTTCATCGCTACTTTCCAATGTAATCTTTTTCTCAACACCAACTGTCCATCAATGAACAAGGGCATGTATGCCAGCCAAGTAAAATTCAGTAGGGTGCGCTTTTAACATTTATTTTTTTATTATTTTTTTTTTTTTTTAAACAGCTTGTTAGACTTGTTCGTCATCAGAGAAGTGCAGACTCTTCCTTTTAAAGGTCCAAAAAGGTGATCGTCTTGATAGTGCCAGATGGGGTGAAGATGGGGATCCTTTCCTTTACACATAAGTCACTCAAAGCAGACGCTTGTTCTTCACCTATGTTTCTGGACACCCACTTTTTGGGTGTGCTGTAGCCTATTGCAGCTTTCCCTTACACATTTTGCAACAATGTTTAGTAGTTGGGAATGTTTCAAGTTCATTATCTTTAAAAGTTGGGATTTAAAAAAATTAAATTAAATTTTAAAATAAAATAAAAAGGGCCCCCTACCGGTCGGGACAAGGGGTGACCCCTTAGAGCTTGGTGTTGGTTCCAAAATGTCAATAAAAAAAATTTTTTTTTTAAAAATAAAAAATAAAAAAAAAACTTTCGTGGTGGCTCCACTTCCAGATTCAATCACAGCACTATGCTTCTGACAGAAATCCAACAATGATGTGATTTCCAAACTGGCTGACAGGAAGAGGACATGTATAATACACACCTCCAAAGTTGACATCAAAATTATGGAAAAACCTTCAGTCCATGTATAAATAAATCAAACGTATTTAAAACTACAAACTAAAAATTTCAGATTTTTTTATTATTAGTAGTAGGTTAAACTAATTTTATTATTATTTCTTGACTGCCACTCATATTCACAAACTGCATCTGGATGCTATGCATTAAAGTATAAATCTCTCATTAATATACCGTAATTTCTCATGTATAATGTGCACCCATGTATAATACACACCTCCAAAGTTGACATCAAAATTATGGAAAAACCTTCAGTCCATGTATAATACATTTTTACAATGCATGATTTTGCTTCTACCCATATGACCAAAACATGACAGAATTTGTCAAACATTTTCAAAAGAATTATTCTCTTTATTTGAATACGTAATACTTATTTACTTGCTCTTATTTTGAAATTCACAGCCCTACTTTTATTTAGTAAATGAGAAACAAGCAGTTGTGCTCATGTTTCATTAGACATTTAATTTTATTTCAATGGGATTCAAATTAGACTGTCAAGCATTTCAGAAAAGCATGATCATTTAACAAAACATAACCATAAAGAAATAAATGATGGTTGTTGTTCAGTCATCACTCGTATTTACAAAAAAAAAAAAAAAAAAAAAAAAAAAAAAAAAACTATCACAAATTCTGCCAGGGTATGGAAACTTTTGAGCACAACTGTACATATACGCAGTCATACGTACCCGTCATAATGGAATGAAAGTGTAGGCTACACCTTTTTCATAACCTCTAGTTGGTGATGGCTTATTAGAATGAAGGTGTACACATTTTTCATAACCTTTAGGTTGGCGGTGGCATATTAGAATGAAAGTGTAAAGCTTTTTCATAACCTCTAGATGACGACATACATTTATAAAATGTGAACTTTTTTTTCATTTTCCCCTATACCCATGTGTAATGCACACCATTAACTTTTGACAAATTGGGGGGGGGGGGGCATTATACACGAGAAATTACAGTCGTTCCAATTTACAAGTTATCTCAAGACACTTTCCATTTGGAGCAAGTCTACAACAATGCTCCTCACACATTGTAGAAAACCAACTGAAATCAACAAGAGCAGTTTAATCAGAATGTTTGGATTACGATTAACATGGTAACAAGTTTGTTAAATTAGCAGCGTATATCACTTAACAGGACTAAAGAATGAAGGCAAATTAGGTCGCTCACGTTGTGCCCTTTTATAAAGTATCAAAAGTAACCTTATAAAAATAAAAAATAAAAATTAACAACTGAAGATTGGATAATCACTTATGAACCAGATAGAAATATGATAATTATTTCTGCAGATATATACGGTATGCTCAAACGGACCAAAAGACCCTTTATACTTCTTACAATATTTGTATTGTTACATTGAACTACAAACCCAAATCCAATGAAGTTGGGACGTTAAAAACAGAATACAATGATTTGCAAATCACGTTCAACCTATATTTAATTGAATACACTACAAAGACAATATATTTCATGTCCAAACTGATAAACTTTATTCTTTTTACCAAATCATTAACTTAGAATTTTATGGCTGCAACACGTTCCAAAAAAGATGGGACAGGGTTTTTATTTATGTTTAACACAACGTCCCAACTTCTTTGGAATTGCGATTGTACAATGTAAAAGGTAAGTGTGCAAAAGTAAAGTGGATTATTTTTCAATGGACATAAGGTATCACCTTTGCTTGTTTACCCTCCATGACAGCAACACATGAGTTTGTGGTTCCCAGGTCAATTCCAATGACTGCTCCCTTGATGGCTTCGGACCTGCAAAAAGACGTCTCTTGTTAATAATGGACCATATTGCAATGACATCCTCCCTCCACCACGCTACAACTGAAAACTCTTTTGAACATGTCCCACTACCAGTTACTCAAAACAAATCCAAGTCAAACAAGGCAACATAGCCTCTCATTCATTGTTTGAAGCAGTTATATCAACGTACTCGCATATGATAACATTTGATTTAGTTTGGACTTAATTATATTCAGAACAGTGATAAACATTCGCATTAAACAGTATTTTAAATATACTTACGCATAGTCTCTTCTGGACAGGGCTCGGAGAGCATCAGATTGGGGGCCATTCCTGTGAGCCTGGGGAGAGACTACAATGTAGTTTCCAGGACCAAGGCTGGGCCAATTTAAAGCTCAGGTACAAATGTGACAACAAATCTGACATCACTACATACACTACAGCAGCGATTCTCAAGTACAAGTACCACACGTAAGCAGTAAAGAAGGCCACCTCTACTGGTATGTGAAAGAATCAGTAATTTAAAACACAAAACATACATTTAAAATCGGTACAATATCAGCGAAAAATAAAATAAAATAAATAAAAATTTAAAAAATATATAAAAAACCAAAATAGGATCGAATAAGATCTAAAATGGGTCGTTTTTTTCCTTATACATACTGTTGTTGATTATTGTTCAATGTTTGAGTAATAGTCAAGCACTTTTCTAACATTCCATACCACAAAATTCTTCCATCCATTTTCTGAGCCGCTTCTCCTCACTAGGGTCGCGGGCGTGCTGGAGCCTATCCCAGCTATCATTGGGGAGGCGGCAGGGTACACCCTGAACTGATTGCCAGCCAATCGCAGGGCACATATAAACAAACAACCATTTGCACTCACATTCACACCTACGGGAAATTTAGAGTTGTCAATTAACCTATCATACATGTTTTTGGGATGTGGGAGGAAACCGGAGTGCCCGGAGAAAACCCACACAGGCATGGGGAGAACATGCAAACTCCACACAAGCGGGGCCGGGGACTGAACCCCGGACCTCAGAACTGTGAGACAGACGCTCTAACCAGTCGTCCACCGTGCCGCCTTAAATGATAGCCATTCCACAACATCATATGAGCAGACATACGATAATGGAGAACCAGCTCCAAATAGCAGAGGAGGGTTTCGATCAATCGACCTCTGGGTTATGGGCCCAGCACGCTTCCGCTGCGCCACTCTGCTGTCTATACTACAAAATATGTCTGACTATTGCTAGACTTCACACCGATCTGCTCGGCCTAATCGGTATCGGCTATAATGTCATAATTCGCAGATCCGATCAAAGCTCCACAAAAGACATTTCCTCCACGTCGCCGTCGTGTACAGTATATTCGAATCCAAAAGCTAGTTAATTTTTAGCGTTGTCGCATTCCTTTTGACATAATACTGTAAAGGTGACCACCAATAAAGTTATTTAAAAAATAACATTTTAAAAACATTGGCAGAGTGAGACAGGCGACACGTAATGCCCGATCAGACTACAAGACAAATTAGGTCTTTCACGATTGCACTGTCAGACTACAGCAATAAAATCTTTGATTCCGATACCACCGTATCCCGTCTTTTACAATCACTGGGCTTTATCTTGTCAAATCAAACGCGACCGGATACACTCGTTACCATGGCGACAACAACAATGGATCACGCTGTGTGTTTGTAAGAACAAAATGGGGAAAAAAACGTGTGTTGGTGGTCACCGGTGCTTGGGAGAGGACGTTCGTTTAAGGCTTGCTTGAAGTATGTTCACCCTCTTTTAATGCAATACGGCTCGCAAGCAGGCAACAAAACGTTACGTAGCCTAGCAAGCTAGTGCTACCACTAATGGCTGTGAGCGAACATGCAGGCGTTCTGTCGAATCATGCTCTAAGGTTGTGTGTGTGAAGTAATTTAATTACAATAAAGTTATTTAATTACAGTAAGTTAGCATCCATTATTTCTGTCATGTTCTAATGTTGGTTTGACCTGACTGATTAGAATACATGATCTGACTAGAGCAGTGATTTGCAACCTTTATGGAGCCACGGCACATATTTTACAATTGAAAAATCTCACGGCACACCAACAAACAAAAATGTCACAAAAAGTGGATACATTAATTACTGTATGTACGTCCTGCCATCTGAAAAGGTTTTCCACAAGGTTTAAGAGTGTGTGTAGGAATTTTGTGGCCACTCTTCCAGAAGCGTATTTGTGACAAGGCCTGGCTCTCAGTTTGTACTCTAATTCAAACAAAAGGTGCTTTATCAGGTTGAGTTAAGGACTCTGTGCAGGCCAGTCAAGCTTATCCACACCAAAGTCTGTCATCCATGTCAGTATGGACCTTGCTTTTCGCAATGGTGCACAGTCCTGTTGGAAAAAGTGGCCATCCCCAAACTGTTCACACAAAGTTGGGAGAAATAAATTGTCCAAAAGTCAATCCTTCAGCGCTCCTTTCACTGTAACTAAGGAGACAGCATTTTGGACAATTCCAAAGAGCAGCAATGTAACAATTTTACAAAATCCATTCTACGTCATCCCAGAATTCTTTGCGCACGCTAAACACGGCGGCGACAGTCTATCAAATTTTGGTCTAAACAAAATCTTTTTTTTAACTTGTAGGAATAATTTATAAATATATACCACTGTATTTCAGTAGTAGAGGTGAGTAGTTGTAAAATTACCAACCAACCACTGATACTAAGTAGCTGATTCTACACTGCAGCAGTTTGACACATTGGAGAATTGTGATGTATCAAAAGTACTAGTGGTATCCTTACACAGCAACGGTATCAGGGAGTACTCCACAGTAAACACTCACACAGGTATCAGTCTGAAAATAAGTAGAACATCCCTAATAGCGACCAAATTGCTAAGTGGCAGCCAAATGACAACTGCCGTCTTTAATAGTCACGAGCTGAACGCTAACATACTAAAACATAACTTAAAAAACTCGCAATGGCCTTCGCCAACTTCGCAATTAACAGAGAAGATTGTCGTTTATGTGTGAGAAGCTCACCTTGGTTAGCAGAGAAGACACATTGCGTGCGCAATTTCTTGTCGCCAGAGTCCTTGAAACGCTTCTGGCAACGCTCAACATTTTTGACAGCTCGGCTAACTAAATGTAATAAAACGAGTTGAACCGTCAAACAGTGAATAATATTGACAAATATTCGATATTCCCTGCCTTTTAATGTTAGTACCGAGGCGCAGTCCCACTACCGGTAGGTAACGTGAGCAGAGAGGCTAAAGAAGTGCGACGCTTCTTCTGGAATTATCCAACACGTTACACCATACAAAACTGAAGGACCCCTAAAATAGGAAGTAAATGTTATGCCTGACTATATTTTCACAATATAAAAGAACCATAGCCTTGTTTTAAATAAATTTAATTGTATATTGCACAACATATGTATTTTAAATGTTTTTTTCATGTTATGAATATAAATGTAAAAATTATTTCATACATTTTGGGTGGTTTTGTGATCGCGATTAGAACTGGGCACCTACACTTGTGGGAATGTGAAGGTCATGATGTAACGGCAGCATGGATGATTTCACGTGCATCAAGGATGCGCAATGAAAAGAACGAAAGTAAACTATTAATGGAGTCTGTGATCATGTAAAATCAAATATCACCATATCCATGTTCTTGTTTTGTTTAAAAAAAAACAGGATTTGTTGATTGAGATGGGGCCACAACTACATACAGTAAATATATAAAACTGTTTGTATGTGATCAATTTGTATTGTGTTGCATTGGTAAAAAATCAAAGTGGAATGTAGCAGCTCAGCAGTAAATCTGTCAGGCGCTAGTTTTATGAACGTCAACACTATACACACTATAACAGGATTTCCTCCAGAGGGAAATTCTTCTGAAATGCACAATTATTTAGATCATATTAATTGGCGCAAAATGTGGTTGTGCCCCTTCCAGTTATGGATTTTGAATAAAGTAGGCAGTAAGAGAACTTCATTATAAATTACAGTACTTCACAACATTTACCCTTGCAAAAGCACAATTTCCAGGTTCACTGACTTGGATGATAAATGCACCTATTGTGGGACTGAGTCCATATTTATTTTGTGATTGCCATGTGTCATCTAAGTTTTGGAGGGATTTTGAAAAATACATGTATGAAAAAGCTGGACATGTCTTCACAGTTGGTCTAAAGGATATCAATCTTATGTCATTTATTGGCAAGTTGTACTTACACAAAATGAGAATCTACAAATCCCTTCCACATTTCCAAATATTCCTTGTAGAATTTAATTTGGGCACAAATACTTTAAAATTAAATTTAAAAAAATAATAAAATATATATATTTTTTAAAAAGGGCTCTTCCAATTCCGCTTGCGCTGAATGCAACATCTCGCGACAACTCAGCGCAGTTGCCACAGATGTGAATATGTAGCTGCCACACGCACCCTCTTGAGCTGTGTGCGTACAGCGACGCTCGGCCAGGAGGGTCAAAGTCGTCAGTGCGTTTCATGTGAGTGGACGGCAAGGAAATAGACCCAGAATGCTGATACATTGTACGACGTACGGTTGCGTACAACGCCGTACAATTACGACAAGAGAACTGTAAGCTTTCACAGTAAAAATAATTTTCGGGCTTTCTTTTAAATATTATGATTGTGAAGCAATCATAGCACACGCTTTGGTGTTGACAAAAAGTAAACCTCTTGAGAAATGAACAACGTACGACTAAATTTCAATGTCCATGCATTGACTTCTATGGGAACGTCGACCTTTCCAACATGGCCGCCAAGTAGGCACGTCAGTTAACCGGGCTGCTAAAGAACGCTGGCATCTAGGAACGTGGCCATGCAAAAAAAAAAAAAAACACACACACACAAACACGACACTCTTACAGACATATTTCTTATTAATGACTGTAACCGAAAGTCATACACAATCAGTCAGACAGACAGCGTTAGCCGTGAAGGAATCTCTTTTCATTGCTTGCTTGTCAAAGGGAAAGGGGCGTTCATTGCTCCTCTTTCAGCTTGGACTGTCAGTGACTAGTATGGCGGAGAGCGTTTCGTCGGGTGAATTCTCGAGCTCTCTGACGAGCTGCGCCGGGTTTCCTCCGCCGAGGACTCGCATCTTCAAAATCATCGTGATCGGGGACTCGGGGGTAGGGAAGACGTGCCTGACGTACCGCTTCTGCGCCGGTAAGTTCCCAGAGAAGACCGAGGCCACGATCGGGGTGGACTTCAGGGAGAGGCTGGTCGAGATTGGCGGCGAGAAGCTCAAGGTGGGCATTGTACCGCGCGTTAACTGTAACAGTTGTTTCGTTCATTGTGATTGGAGCTATCGACGACTGGCTTGAAAATGAAAACTGGGATGCGTTTGGTGAAATGACGTGTGGATAATAGAAAGAATCTAATCGTCAATTTTATCATCGTGTAAGCTGAGGTTGCCTCCTCTGTGGTGCGCCCCATAGGGTATTGTGTACTGGTGTCTGTTTTCGGCAGTATATGTGCATGGTACAGAAATGGCAGAGGTGGCAAATGTAGTCAAGTATTTCACACAAAAAAAAAAAAAACTCTGGTAATAAAAAAAAAAATTAAAAAAAGTACATACTCTGAAATATACTTACAAGACTGAAAATTTTTTTTTTTTAAATACACTTTACATGAATATGGGTTATTATTTTTAGTGGGCACCTGAGAATATTTTTTTTGTTTTTGAGTGCATTATAATTGCAATGTTATTTATATATATGTATATATATATATATATATATATATATATATAGATATATATATATATATATATATATATATATATATATATATATATATATATATATATGTGTATATATGTATATATATGTATATGTATATATATATATATATATATATATGTGTATATATGTATATATATGTATATGTATATATATATATATATATATATATGTGTATATATGTATATATATGTATATATATATATGTGTATATATGTATATATATGTATATATATATATATGTATATATATATATATATATATGTGTATATATGTATATATATATATATATATATATATGTGTATATATATATATGTATGTGTATATATATATATATAGAGAGAGAGAGAGAGAGAGAGAGAGAGAGAGAGAGAGAGAGAGAGAGAGTTATTTGGACCCTCAGCATTACATAACAATTGGCAGCGAAGTTGATTTCTTCTACAAGACATTTTTAGACCCCTCCTGTAAGCCGTCACCTTATCGTGGTGGAGGGGTTTGTGTGTCCCAAAGATCCTAGGAGCTAAGTTGTCTGGGGCTTCACGCCCCTGGTAGGGACACACATGGCAAACAGGTCCTCGGTGAGGGACCAGACAAAGTACGGATAAAAGACTCCTATGATGAAAAATATACGTGGATCGAGGTTTCCCTTGCCCGGACCCGTGTCACCGGGACCCCCCTCTGGAACCAGGCATCCATTGCTGAGGCGGCCGACCGGAGCTGTGGCCGTAAGGGGGTCAGTGCCTGTCGTGGCGGCAATCCCCGAACCCGTTGGTGGACACCAATGGTGAGGGATGCCGCCAAGCTGAAGAAGGAGTCCTATCGGGCCTTTCTGGCCTGTGGGACTCTGAGGGTGTGTTCCAACTACCGGGCGATCACACTCCTCAGCCTCCCTGGTAAGGTCTATGCAGGGGTGCTGGAGAGGAGGGTCCATTGGGAAGTCAAATCTCAGATTCAGGAGGAGCAGTGTGGCTTTCGTCCTGGCCGTGGAACAGTGGACCAGCTCTACACCCTCGGCAGGGTCCTCGAGGGTGCACGGGAGTTCGCCCAACCAGTCTACATGTTTTTTGTGGACTTGGAGAAGGCATTCGACCGTATCCCTCGGGGTGTACTGTGGGGGGTGCTTTGGGAGTATGGGGTGCCGAACCACCTGATACGGGCTGTTCGTTCCCTGTACGACCGGTGTCAGAGTTTGATCCGCATATCCGGCAGTAAGTCAGACTTGTTTCCGGTGAGGGTTGGACTCCGCTAAGGCTTCCCGTTGTCGCCGATTCTGTTCATAACTTTTATGGACAGAATTTCAAGGCGCAGCTGAGGCGTGGAGGGGTCCGGTTTGGTGGCCTCAGTATTGCACCTCTGCTTTTTGCAGATGATCTGGTTCTGGTGGCTTCATCAAGCCGTGATCTCCAACTCTCACTGGAGCGGTTCGCAGCCAAGTGTGAAGCGGCTGAGATGAGAATCAGCACCTCCAGAGGACCATGGTCCTCAGTCGGAAAAGGGTGCCCTCTTCAGGTCGGGGATGAGATCCTGCTCAAAGTACCACTAAACTGGGCCTGTCGCTGAGTTGACAATAAATTACTCACCTTAATTTCAAATTTTGTCTCTTTGCCGTATGGCTGATGCGATTTGAATAGTCCTTTAAATTACCCAGATCATTTAATCTACTTTCCAAAAATATTTTTCAAAAAAAACATTTTTGATTTACATGCTGAGTGCATTATGGACACCAAAATGCATGTCCGTGTCACGGTGTGGCAGCTTTATCAGGGACAGATTGCTCATGAAGTATATCTTAGATCAGTGATTCTCAACTAGTGGTTCGGGTTTTAGGCTGGCGCAAGACACAATACATTCACCATGACTCATAAAAATATTTCAATAAGTAGAGAATATCTTGCTTATCCAATCTGTTGCTGTTGTCGTTAATGCTCCCTGGTTGAAATTCCATTTCGCTGCTGTCTCTGTTTTTCTCTGCTTTACAAGACCCCAAGATCTAAGTAAAACCAAATCTCAACCACAGTTGACATTACCTCTCACTATTTATGTCTTTTATGTCATGTTGTCATCCTCAGAGGTTGAAAAAGTAATAACCCTATTTAGACAAAGTAAGGAAGTACTTTGTCAGGAAGGATAGGAGTCAAGCCAAGAGAAATGTGATAATCCACCACCCACCCAATTACAACCCCAATTCCAATGAAGTTGGGACGTTGTGTTACACATTAATAAAAACAGAATACAAAAATTTGCAAATCATGTTCAATCTACATTTAATTGAATACAATACAAAGACAAGATATTTAATGTTCATACTGATAAACTTTATTGTTTTTAGCAAATAATCATTAACTTGGAATTTTATGGCTGCAACACCTTCCAAAAAAGCTAGGACAGGTGGCAAAAAAGACTGAGAAAGTTGAGGAATGCTCATCAAACACCTGTTTGGAACATCCCACAGGTGAACAGGCTAATTGGGAACAGGTGGGTGTCATGATTGGGTATAAAAGGAGCTTCCCTGAATTGCTCAGTCATTCACAAGCAAAAAAATGTAGTCGAACAGTTTAAGGACAATGTTCCTCAACGTACAATTGCAAGGAATTTAGGGATTTCATCATCTCCATCATCCATAATATCATCAAAAGCTTCAGAGAATCTGGAGAAATCACTGCATGTAAGCGGCAAGGCCGAAAACCAACATTGAATGCCCGTGACCTTCGATCCCTCAGGCGGCACTGCATCAAAAATCATTATCACCACATGGGCTCAGGAACACTTCAGAAAACCAATGTCAGTAAATACAGTTCGGCGCTACATCCTTAAGTGCAACTTACACACACCACTGTCCCGTCATATCACATCAGTTTCTGTGAAGATGTCTGTACCAACAAAGTCATTTCGCACGTTCAACAACAGCAAGCCGTGGTTCACTGCCAAACTCAAGCAGCTTCGCCAAGCTAAGGAGGCCGCATAATAAAGCGGGTACAGGGCCCTGAAAAATCGAGCTAGAAATCAGCTGACTAAAGAAATTAACATTGCAAAGAGGAACTATGCAGCAAAGTTGGAAAAACAGTTCAGCGCTAACGACTTTAAACCAGTCTGGTATGCATTCCAATCGCTAACAAATTACAAGCGACGATCTCCCCAAGCTGAGAACAACAGCACACTAGCCAACGACTTAAATACCTTCTACTGCAGATTTGAAAAGGACACTTTAACACCCCAGACTCAGCCAGCCGCACCACCGACCACCATCACACCACCGACTTCTGCATTAACCATCCGCAAACAGTATGTGAAACACATCTTCAAATCAGAATCAGAATAATCTTTATTTGCCTAGTATGTCCAAAAAACACACAAGACATTTGTCTCCGGTAATTGGAGCCGCTCCAGTATGACAACAGACAGTCAATTGACAGAGAACACTTTTGAGACATAAAGACATTGAGAAAAACAGTCACTGAACAATAAAGGGTTGCTAGTTATCTGGTAATGCCGGTAAATGTTTTTTTTTGATAATTGTGCAAAAAGATTCAGAGTCCTCTAGCACTTAGAGCAGTTTCAATGCCTAATATTGCAATAGTCCGGTGCAATGACCATTGTGCAAAGGGCGCCGAGACTTCAAGCGAGTAGTACGATAGTCTGGGACAATGTTGATTGTGGAAATGTTGCAGATACCCCTCAGTCAGTGTGCAAATGTAGCAGATGCTACTCTGGCGTGAGTGGCCAGTATTGGTCAACAACAGATATGGAAATAGTGCAGTGTGGTGAGACTACTAGTGAGTGCACATTTAATATATAATTGGCCCCACAGAAATGTGACAACAAACTCAAGACAAAAAGAAAAAAAATTGCCAGCATGTTGCAATGGAATTGTAGGTTAGGTGTTCATGAAGTTGATTGCAAGAGAGAAGAAGCTGTTGGAATGTCTGCTAGTTCTAGTTTGCATTGATCGGTAGCGCCTCCCTGAGGGAAGGAGCTGGAAGAGCCGGTGACCGGGATGTGGAGGGTCCGTGAGGTTTTTGTACACTCTTGTCTGAGTTCTGACAGCATGCAGGTCCTCTAGGCTGGGTAGGGGGTACCAACAATCCTTTCAGCAGTTTTGATTGTCCGTTGGAGTCGGAGTTTGTCCTTTTTTGTAGCAGCACCAAACCAGACTGTGATGGAAGAACACAGGACTGATTCAATGACCGCTGTGTAGAACTGCCTCAGCAGCTCCTGTGGCAGGCCGTGCTTTCTCAGAAGCCGCAGGAAGTACATCCTCTGCTGGGCCTTTTTGAGGACAGAGTTGATGTCGATTGCCCACTTCAGGTCCTGAGAGACTGTAATTCCCAGGAACTTGAAGGTCTCGATGGTTGACACAAGGCAGCTGGACAGCGTGAGGGGCAGCTGTGGCGAAGGATGCCTCCCGAAGTCCACGATCATCTCTACAGTCTTGAGCGTGTTCACCTCCAGGTTGTGTCGGCCGCACCACAGCTCCAGCCGCTCCATTTCCTTTCGATATGCAGACTCGTCACTGTCCTTGATGAGGCCGATGATAATGGTGTCATCTGCAAACTTCAGGAGTTTGACAGCCGGGTGCGTTGAGGTGCAGTCGTTCGTTTAGAGAGAGACGAGCAGCGGAGAGAGGACACAACCTTGGGGCGCCCCAGTGCTGATGCAGCGTGTGGATGACGTGGCCTCCCCCAGCCTCATCTGCTGTGTCCTGCCCATCACGAAGCTGTAAATCCACTGGCAGATGGCCGGTGAGATGCTGAGCTGGAGAAGGTTGGAGGAAAGGAGTTCAGGGATGATGGTGTTGAACGCTGAGCTGAAGTCCACGAACAGGATCCTCGCTTAGGTCCCTGCACTGTCGAGGTGTTCTAGGATGAAGTGCAGTCCCGTGTTGACTGCATCATCTGCAGACCTGTTCATTCGGTAGGCAAACTGCAGTCTGGTTTGGTGCTGCTGCAAAAAAGGACAAACTCCGACTGCAACGGACAATCAAAACTGCTGAAAGGATTGTCGGTACGACCCTACCCACCCTTGAGGACTTACATGCTGCCAGAACTAAGACAAGAGCGTGCAAAATCCTCTCGGACCCTCCACATGCCAGTCACCAGCTCTTCCGGCTCCTTCCCTCAGGTAGGCGCTACCGATCAATGCAAACTAGAACTAGCAGACATTCCAACAGCTTCTTCCCTCTTGCAATCAACTTCTTAAACACCTAACCTACAATTCCATTGCAACATGCTGGCAATTTTTTTGTCTTGAGTTTGTTGTCACATTTCTGTGGGGCCATTTATTCACTACCCGTGCACTCAGTATCGTAGTCTCGCCACGCTGCACTATTTGCATATCTATTTGTATATCTGTTGTTGACCAATACTGGCCACTCATGCCAGAGTAGCATCTGCTCCATTTGCACACGGATTGAGGAGTATCTGCAACATTTGCACAATCAACATTGTCCCAGATTATCGCACTACTCGCTTGAAGTCTCTGTGCCCTTTGCACAATGGTCATTGCGCCGGACTATTGCAATATTAGTCATTCGAACTGCTCTAAGTGCTCGAGGACACTGCATCTCTTTGCACAATTGTCAAACATATAAAAAATAAATGTACCGGCATTACCAGATAACGAACAACCCTTTATTGCTCAGTGACTGTTTTTTGTCAATGTCTTTATGTCTCCAAAGTGTTCTCTGTCAATTGATTGTCTGTTGTCGTACGAGAGCGGCTCCAACTACCGGAGACAAATTCCTTGTGTGTTTTTTGGACATACTTGGCAAATAAAGATGATTCTGAACTTGAAACTCTACTATGCAAAGCAAAAGCTTTTTATCAACATCACCCAGAAACGCCGGTGGATTCTCTGTGCCCAAGCTCATCTAAAATGGACTGATGCAAAGTGGAAAAGTGTTCTGTGGTCCGACGAGTCCATCCATCCATCCATCCATTTTCTGAGCCGCTTCTCCTCACAAGGGTCGTACTGGAGCCTATCCCAGCTCTCATTGGGCAGGAGCCGGGGTCCACCCTGAACTGGTTGCCAGCCAATCGCAGGGCCCATACAAACAAACAACCATTCACACTCACAGTCACACCTACAGGCAATTTAGAGTCTCCAATTCATGCATGTTTTTGGGATGTGGGAGGAAACCGGAGTGCCCGGAGAAAAACGGTCCGACGAGTCCACATTTCAAATTGTTTTTGGAAATTGTGGACGTCGTGTCCTCCGGACCAAAGAGGATAAGAACCATCCAGACTGTTATGGACGCAAAGTTCAAAAGCCAGAATCGGTAATGGTATGGGGCTATGCTAGTGCCAATACCATGGGTAACTTGCACATCTGTGAAGGCACCATTAAAGGTGAAAGGTACATACAGGTTTTGGAGAAACATATGCTGCCATCCAAGGAACGTCTTCATGGATGCCCCTGCTTATTGCAGCAAGACAATGGCAAACCACATTTTGCACGTGTTACAGCAGAGTGGCTTCGTAGTAAAAGAGTGTGGGTACTAGACTGGCCAGCCTGCAATCTAGACCTGTCTCCCATTGAAAATGTGTGGCGCATTATGAAGCGTAAAATACGACAACGGAGACCCCGGACTGTTGAACAGCTGAAGCTGTACATCAAGCAAGAATTGGAAATAATTCCACCTACAAAGCTTCAACAATTAGTGTCATCAGTTCCCAAACGTTTATTGAACGTTGTTAAAAGAAAAGGTGATGTAACGCTGTGGTAAACATGACCCTGTCCCAGCTTTTTTGGAACATGTTGCAGCCAAAAAATTCCAAGTTAATGATTATTTGCTAAAAACAATAAATTTTTATCAGTTTGAAAATTCAATATCTTTGTAGTGTGTTCAATTAAATATAGGTTGAACATGATTTTCAAATCATTGTATTCTGTTTTTATTTATGTTTAACACAATGTCCCAACTTCATTGGAATTGGGGTTGTACTTTTGCCCCATGGCAAACCATGGGGTTGTACTTTTGCCCCATGGCAAAAGTACAACCCCATGGTTTCCTGTACGTTGGGGTTCACCCCAGTAAACGTGAGGGTAGCCTCCCTCACCTGGTGGTGTGTTGGCTCTGATGGTGTGGGAGGATGCCGGTCCGAGCTAGCAGACTCAAACGTATTGTGAGGGTCTGCTGGGAATATCTGGCAGAGTCCCGTCGGAAGGAGTTTCAACTCTCACCTCCAGCAGAACTTCACCCTTGTCCCAAGGGAGGCGGCCATGTTCTGTGCCTCAATTGTTGTATATTTGATTAACTCTGAAATTGTGTTTGCCTTTTTGTTTGAGTTTTCATTTATTTGTGACACTTATTCCAAATGCCACCGCTTCTTTCTACAGATCCAGCTGTGGGACACAGCAGGCCAGGAGCGCTTCAGGAA